>NC_136493.1:124983522-125136022 GCF_053919585.1 Euprymna scolopes | reverse complement strand
ATATTGATGCATATTATTTTTTGCCTTCAAACCCTCGCTTCTTTATTTGTGGTTACAAATATGCTTAAAATAATCAGCCGAAACTGAACAATATATATATATATATATATATATATATATATATATATATATATATATATATATATATATATATATATGGGAGGGTGAAGATTGTAGATAAAACAAACAAACAAAAATTCACGTATCAGATTTTAAAATTGAAAATTCAAATTTTAAATGTGTTTAATTTTTCATCTTTCGTATTTAGAAGAGTTAAATTCGTTGAATTTTATTAATGATGATTATTATTTTCAGATTATAAAAAGCAATTATATATTTTCATTATTTTTGCGAAAAACAATCCTTTTAAATCTTTGGAAATAATTTCTACCTCTACAAGGCCACCGTTCACCCATGTATGGAGTATTGCTGTCACATTTGGGCTGGTGCATCTGCTACTAGTCTCTCGCTCCTAGACAAGGTTCAAAAGAGAGTCGCCAATCTGATAGGCGCTGAACTGGCATCTAAGCTTCAGCCTCTGTCCCATCGACGAAATGTCGCATCCCTCTGCCATGTATTTTAATGGTGAATGCTCTGGCGAACTGCAGACACTTGTGTCCCCACGACGTAGACACCCTCGATAAACCCGACAGGCAGCCAAATCCCACCCCCACACAGTAGAGATCCTTAGATGTAAAAGATCTTTCTACTCTAGTAGTTTCTTCACCAGAACCGCTAGACTCTGGAATTCTATTCCAGGTCCCTACTTCCCCAACTGACATGCAGAAGTTCAAGTGCAACGTGAACCAACATCCTGCTGCCCAAATCCCAACATAGTGCCCCAGTAATTGTTGCCCCTGATAGTAGCCCCCTACACCAAAGTGGCAATGTTCCTTGTTTGAGGTGAAAATGTAATAAAAAAATGTTTTTTTCAAATAATATACCATTAAATAGGAAATGATTTGAAAAATTGATATCAAAAAAGAAAAACCTATAAATAACTGCACATTTTGCTAAAAATACGAAAATTTGTTTCGGCAATTTGTTGTTATGAAATATTGCTTTACCTATGGAAGACCACAACGCCTACACACAGTTATTCGTATATACAAACAGTTGTCATCTCCCCCTTTCTCTTTTTGCTTGGAGTTGCGCATGACTTAGTTTAAAGTGTTGGGATCTTTAATTTACCACACTATCTCTCGTCCATAAAAACTTGATACTGATGGAAAGACATGGTCAAGACGACCAGCGTCATACTAGATGCAGGAATTGTCTCCAAAAAACACGGTGCCTAGCATTCTCAAAATTGTCACCCATCTAGTACTGGTCAGCTCATCGTTGCTTAACTGAAGTGGTATAAAAATGGAATTATTTGAAATACAGGCACTTATCTATATATCTATAAAAGTGAAAGTATATGTCTGTGTGTCTGTGTACATTTTCCTACCACATAAACCTATTAATTTTCGGTCTATAGACTCGAAATTTGGCATAAGGCGTATTGAGATTTGGGAAAATCTTTTTAATCGGGTTTCGGCTAGGAATTTTGCTGTTAATAGGTCAACGTTTAATGATTTGACCTATGAGGACTCTACCAAACCCCTTCGCCAATTTTGGGTCTAAACACTTGAGAACTTAGATATAGATTACTTGGATAGAGATCTAACTTTAAAATTCTGTTTGAGCCCATAACAATAAATGTTAAGGTGTCAAAACTGGGGTCAAAGTAAAAACAATTGGCGTCTGCGGTCTTTACCAACTTTCTCTATGGTGGTTAAGGAAGCCTATTATATATTCACACTTTTTAATATATACATAGGCACATAAAGGTATGAACAGCACATAGGGCTCGAGCAAAGGTATACTATTTCTGGATGTTTTGTTATAATGACTAAATTCATACATTCATGGGCTGAAAGTTTCAGATGCAGATTTTAAAAAAATTGTTTTAGATAAAGATTGATAGTCCGTATTATTAGGGTTGTTCGGACTACTATTCTCATCTTGACTTTTATTTTCACAACGTTTCGGTCGATATAATCCAATATTCTTCAGAAATACAATTGCGAATTTTAACACACTTATGACCATCAGAACGAGAGCATGCTATTCCTGAGTTTTATTCGATACACCTGAAAAAGGTCGGAGGTTACATCGATCAAAATGTTGCGAAGATAACACTAAAAATGAGAACAGAGTCCGAGGAATGTACATATTATGGACGTATTGTCGCTAAGGGAGTCACTATTCCTTAAGGCCAAAAACAACTCGAGTATAAGGGTGAACGTGATTGCAAGTTAGATGATAAACAATGTTGAAATCTTCAGAGAAGCACCCCCCTATAATTTGTTGTAGAGGTGGGACATCATTAGGAAGAGTCTATATTCATTAAAATGATGTTTGATTTAAGATACGCAGAGAAAGAAACGGCAGCTATTTGCACGTGTTCTTGCCGTGAATGTTTTACAGGGAAGAACAAAGAGAGCGGAGTTCTGTTAAACAACTTCCACGAAAATAACACTAAATTAAGTTAAACACTAGCAAGGTCGCTGCTGTGCGAGTGAGTGTCTTTAAAATATTTATCTTTTATCTTCAATCCTTGTTTTCAATCCACTTTGTTTTTGTAAACATTTTGTCAATAGGAATATTAGTGATCATATGGAAATATTTGAAGATTTCCGATCAGCCATTTTTTCTGTGATCGAAATTTGCCTTGAAACATTAAATTCTATTTTCTCTTATTAACATATCGCTCAGATCAAACGATACTTCCTTTTGACATTTCACGGTGTTTCGGCGATCGATTTTTTTCCTCCTTTTGATAGTGCTCTTATTTCAACAATATCTTGTTTTATTATCTTTTACTTCAATCCCGCAAAAGAAAAAAAGGTTTCATTCTCAAAAGAATCGATGAAAGATAATGGTGTGACGTCAAAGCTTAGATGATAAAGAAAGAGAAGCGATGATACCATTCACACAGCAAAAGATGCGGTTGGGCTGTCAAAACCAAGAAGACGTCCACATAAACATGTATTATTCGAATATATCCAACTTTGGATTATTTGCATTATACGGACTACTGTAATCGCCTTGATTGTTATTCGTATTACGTTTCAGTTGGTGTAACCTCTGACCTCCTTCAGTTATATCTCGTCGATCTGGGAAATCTACACGGAATATCGAGCGAAAACCTTTCTTTAATCTACGAAAGTAGCATGTCCTCGTTCCGTCAGCCATCACTGTGTAGAAATCACCAGTAATCAAGAGCTTGTAACCCCCGCGAATGAAATAAAAGTGATCCTTTCGAAATACTATGGAGAAAGATTCCTAAACTCTATAAGATACACCTGAAGAAGGTTGGAGGTTACATCGATCGAACTGTTATGAGAATATAAGGTAAATGTAGAATAGTAACCTGAATGATCAAATAATGTGTATGAATTATTAATCTTTATCTAAAAAAAATGGCGAAAGATAATAGGCCCCATTTTGTTTCATTATAATTCAGTCGAAGTTCCCATGACTTAAGGGATGACATCCTGGGATGTACATATGATTTTCACATAAGATACATAGATATTCAAGTGTTTCATTAACGTTTCCTTTACCTCTCAAATGTTGAGTTAGTGAAGAAGTAAAGAACATTATTTTTTCTCTGATTAGTTGACTAAGCTTTTATGGGAATCGCTTCAGATAAGGCATGAAGCCACTTAATGTAAGGAGCTAACAAGAACGAACGAGGATTATGGCAATAGCAAGAGATGCACATTGACTTTAGTTTTGAAAAGACCAAGATTTAAAGTAGAGAGGAAACAATCAGAAGGAAGAAAGTATGCGTTTCTTGGATAGAGGCTGCTGAAAGAGTAAGCTGTATTATAATGAGGTATAAACCACATCACATTGATGGAGAGCCCTAGATCGAATCAAATGAGCTAGACAAAAAAGCGCGGAAAGGATCACAACAATTCGGAAGAACACGTGCTATAATAGTACTTATAGCAAAGAATTAGACGAGCAGTATTACGTCCGTTATAGGGAGGTTGCAGGGAAGATAATAGTTAATAATCGAGCTTTTACATCCGGTTGAGATTAATAATTGAATATCAATTCTTTATTATTTATAATATACTTTAGTTTTACCATATTGGATTATTTTGGTAAATTTAATCGTAATTTATATATATATATATATATATATATATATGTATATATATATATATATATATATAAAGGTTTATATGGGTACAAAATTTTATAACGGATTTAAATAGCACTGGGGCAAATGCCATTATTAAAATTGAGGACTTTTTTTTTTGACGTTTAATCAAGAAACACTACAAAGTCTAAAATCAATCTCCAAAACATGTACTCCAAAATTATTGTAACTGAATGAAGGGTGGAAAACGTATGAAAAAACGGGGGAGGGGAGCTAAAAAGAATTAAATAAACGGAAGACGTCTTTCGGCCGATCCTTTTCAACAGTAACATCGGCAATTTGAGAGCACAATATATATATATATATATATATATATATATATATATCGAGGTCTAAAGACTAAAATTAGCGAATGAGGGGGTGAAATTAATGAGGATTGGAGAAACAGAGAAGCATTCTCAAACCACACCCATAAGTTCAAGATTATGAGTGTGTTCTTTTTGTCTTACACAGAGTTGGCTTCCGTAGAATAATTGTAACCGCTTCGAGAATTTTCAAATGTATTCTCGAGCGGGCTCTGTGTAAAATGGAGAATGCTCCATCCGAATAGCCTCCAGTGCAGACTTGACACTTTAATAAGTGTTCACCAATGGCCGAACTATGAGTATGTAAACGCCCGCATGTTGGCCATTGTTTATTCCTACGTATCGAAGGGGGGACATGTTGGGAAATTCTCACCTCCAAACGCTGAATAGTATGTCCCACGTAGTCAGCCTCACACTGACCATGAAATCTGTATACTACCATATTATATTCTGTGGTGGGAATACTATCTTTTCAGAAGGAGGAGAAAGCATTTCTAGTCCCAAACACTGTTCGAACCTTCGTTGCAAAATAACAACGAGAAACAGCTGTACTAATTCTATGTGAAAACTCTTGGCTTTTAGTGCCAATCCAAGGGAGTTTTACATATACGGGACATTTTTGAGGGCCCAAAAGTGTTCCACCTTTAAATGTAAGAGTTTTTTCCTTTATACATTTTTGAATGACGTATAGAGGATAACCATTGGCCAAAAAGATTTCAGTTAGACTTTGAAGTTCCGTATCTAATTTTATCGTGGAACATATTTTCAAAGCACGATGTACTAAAGTCTTGTTTGAGAATGCTTCTCTGTTTCTCCAATCCTCATTAATTTCACCCCCTCATTCGCTAATTTTAGTCTTTAGACCTCGATATATATATATATATATATATATATATATATAGTTTTGCTCTCAAATTGCCGATGTTACTGTTGAAAAGGATCGGCCGAAACACGTCTTCCGTTTATTTAATTCTTTTTAGCCCCCCCCTTTTTCATAGGTTTTATCCCCCCCCCCTTCATTCAGTTCAAATAATTTTGAACTACATGTTTTGGAGATTGATTTTAGACTTTGTAGTGTTTCTTGATTAAACGTCAAAAAAAAAAAAAAGTCCTCAATTTTAATAATGGCATTTGCCCCAGTGCTATTTAAATCCGATATATATATATATATATATATATATATATATATATATATATATATATATGTATATATATATATATATATATAATTACATTTACTCACATAAAATTAATATACAAAAGTATAAATTTATGCGTAAACTTTAAGTATTTACTTCAAAAGTGCTCAATACGAAGGTAGAGCTAGTTATTAGTTTATAATATGTATATGGCGATTAAGCTATACTGAATATTCAGCGTTTCATCCACTCTAGGATTAGCCTGAAGAATCCTAGATGGAACGCGGAATATTCAGTGTAGCTTAATTGCCATATATATTTTATAAATTACTATATATATATATATATATATATATATATATGTATATATATATGTATATATAGAATAAATCTTACGTGTTCCCGTTACTTACAGAGTTACAGATATTCCAAATGTTATAATAATCTATTTATATTATCGAATATATTTTATTTTAATCACATTTCTGAACCTATTCAATTATAATATTTACAAAACTATTGTGCCCCTGTTACCTGTCATCGTTTTCGAATATATGTTCTAAAAGCTTTATAATAATTCCTTATAAAGGATTACACATGAAAAATAGTTGCTTTTGATTTTAGTATAGGACTGATTTTTAATTATCACCAAAGGAAACTGTGACATATATACAGTGCGAGGGATCGAGAACCGATACATATTATGGAGACGTTTCTCTAGTTGCGTGTTATTTCGAAAGACAGGAAATGGGCAATGAATAGGATCTTAGTAAGTCGCATGCACACGCCGAGTTGCTGAGATGCAGTTTCGAAATTCTCAGATTAAAACAAAGTGGACCTGCCATTTGAAGCTATAGATTGTTATTCCAAACGACTTAGATATCGATTATATTTAGAGAGAACGACGCAATGAATAAAAGATTGATAGAATTTATCCACAATAAATAAGCACAGGATGGAGACGAATTTATAATCTAAAACGTCCAAGTTATCTTTCGCTTTTTCCTCAGTTCAAATCTTTTTTGTTTACTTGCCTCGCCACAAGGGCAAAATTAGACACAAGGTCGGCTTATAATGTGGGGAAAACCAGCTTCGAAAAAAGGGTCCCTCTAGTTAGTAACAAAAGTAAAATAAGTATCCGTCATGAAGGATTTCTCCTCCATTAACTGAGACCAAAATAGTTTAGTGCAGCATCTGAAGAGATACTACACTTTGATCTCGGCCCGAAAGCCAACTAAAGAAAATAGGCAACCCTTAACACCAACGGAAGGTTGTTAAAGATTTACTTATGCATTATAATTAGTAGTAATTTCATTATGAAACTCTAGGAACTATATGCAATATTTCATTAAATCATTAAAATGCTTGTCAATATTATTGGAGACGATATGTGTTTTTTAGTATTCGTTGTAATATTGTAGGTTTGACATACACACACACGCTCACACACACACACACACACACACACACACACACACACATATATATATATATATATATATATATAATGAAATCAAAAGGATGTAGTGCTTACCTGATATACGCAATGGTAAACTTCGATCTAATATAAATACCAGTATTTATATATATATAATTTAATCCCAACCGAATAAAAAGCTCAATACGCAATAGAGAGTAAAGCTTAATATAAGAGAAAGAAAAGTAAAACTACAAGTTGAAATTTACAATCAAATTAATGAAAAACTGTTGGATATGTAAAAAAATATATAAAAACAAAAGAACTTTTCTTTGGACTACTGCAATTTCCACTATTTCAGCTGCTTTGAAAACTTTCCAACCTGACTATTAACATCTTACTAGATTTAATTTTTGGACTTCATTCCCTTTAAAGAATTATTTTCTGTCTTTCGGGTTACCTTGAGAGAATCTCCATGCAAGCTGAAATTTTATGTGCGTTTTTTTATTAGTTTATTTTCATACCCAACATCTTTTCACTTGATTTTCTATTGGCAATTTATGACTAAAATAAATTACAGTTTTACTTAATGCCTTAACCAGCAAATTTTAGCGTTGCTACAAACATAATTTGCGGATTTCTTCCTGTCCTATGATGAGAAGAATAGCAGGAATATCATTATTTGAAACTCCGCGAAATAAGCACTTTGTAATTTGCTTTTTGAGTATTCAGTCAAACAATAAATTTTGATTGTAAATTTCAACACACAGTTTTAATTTTCTTTCTCTCATATATATAACATAGTAGCTTTGACTTATATGCATATAATATTGTAGGTTAAATTATATTAACTGTTATACTGATATTGGTTTAAATGTTGGAAAACGTACAGTTAATAGTTCTAGTATAGTTTTTCCTTCATGTGAAACGCTTTGTAGATTTTATTAAATGGTTTAAAAACCGAAGTAACGGTTTCTATATGTCTTACACCCAGAACAGCATCACAATAAACTTAGAACGCTGCTATATGGTAGGACATTATTTGTACATTTTGTGAGTTAATCACTATGCCAAAATTATTTAGCAAAATACAAACTGAACATTCTCTCTCTCTTTATATATATATATATATATATATATATATATATATATAACAACTTAATTTACTCACATAAAATTAATATATGAAAGTATAGATTTATGCGTAAACTTTAAGTATTTACTTCAAAAGTGCTCATACGTAGGTAGAGCTAGTTAGTAATTTATTAAATATATATGGCGATTTCATCAACTTTAGGACTCTTCCGCATAAGCCTGAAGAGTCCTAGAGTGGATGAAACGCGGAATATTCAGTGTAGCTTAATCGCCATATATATTTTATAAATTACTATATACATATATATATATATATATATATATATATATATATATATATATATACTAGTGGCATGGCAAGGCCACAGGGGAGACAAAAGAAGCAGCAAAACTAAAGTAGGTAAATATAGCCAAATATGGGCATATTTTGGTTAGAAAATAAAGGTTCTTTATTAGCAATTTTCAAAAAATTTTAATCATAGAATAGTAGTTTAATTTTCAAAATAACTGCAAATTTCATGTAATTTTATCCAATAGAACCAAATATATGAGAATTTCAATAATCAATTTTGCTACGAGTATATATATATATATATATATATATAGATATATATATATATATATATATATATATATATATATATATGATATATAGATATATCACTTTTTTGCGATTTTATAAGTTCGAAACTCGGTGACCAGTAATGAGAATTTACCAAATGAATGTTTGTTGGAAAGATAATGACCTGAATTGTGTAATGGGATATGTGATAGTTTCTTTTATGGGCGCACATTATTGTTTAACCAAGTGGGGGATCACTTTTCTATATTAATTTTACGTAAAATGAGCACCGGCTTTATGACCACCTTGGCTATAAAGTGGTTGTTTATTTTATCTTAAATTAATATAGAAAATATATCTCCCAATTTTTTAAAGTATAATTCATACATATCATTGAAATTACTCATTTTCTGGCATTTTAACTGATGTTTTCGTTTTCAGCACCCTCGCAGACCTATATTAGTGATAATTTCAAAATATTTTTTTTGTGGGGGTAAAGGATTCTGCACCTTTACCAATATTTCAACCATAGTCATTTGTTTTTCTAGTTTTGAAAACGAATTTAAAAAACAATCCCTCAAACCACTGGTCTTGATGAAGTGGCAACTAAAACTTACTCCCCTGGTTTCTTAAGGCACAAATAGATTAACAAACAAATTGTTGACAGTTGTTGCAGATAGACAAGTGTCTGGTGCGAATATTGTATACGGAAAGCAAGAATGGATAGATGCTCAGTTATGTATCCACCATGAAAATATCTATTTAACGAAAATAGATTCGGTACGTCTCATCTGTAAGAAAAAGCAAGTACGGTGGAAAACATGACGTTGTCTACTAGATTTCGAAGTCAATTTTGAACCCTGCCAAAATAGTATTGACTTTGTAAGTATAGCAAGGACCACTTATATCGCTCAGGTTTTTAATCTGAGTGACACTCATTTTAGATCTGCGGATTTTTTTTTTTGACTTGGGGGTCACCGCTTACCGAGGCCCGAAAGCCAGTTAAGGATAAGGGTTTATAGATGTGAGGTAGTAGTGAAGTAATCCTCAATGATGTACATTGAGTGAAATTTGTTTACATTAGATTTGAAGGCTATTATTGTATTCAGGTGGGAAGCATGCCATCGGAACGATGGTCCAAAGGCGGGCAGTTTTTGGAAAGAAGCTTTGTTCATGGAATCTGCGTCTACATTTAGGCACGGATAGAGAGTGGGAGGAATCATATATATTAGTTTTATCTAGCAGAGTGTTCTTTTGTTGTTGTTGTTTGTTTTTTTATAAGTTTGCCAAGCTGAGACTATGGATTGGACTTCAGATAAGCAATTACCATGGAAATAGCAACAGAGCAGAGACCTCTCTTTTGTGGGAAAGAAGTTGCAAAAGTATGAAAGGGCATCACCTCGTTCCGAAGCTGGTTTTGAAATCTATCAAGGCAGGAGAGGGCTGCCAAGCAGCTCCTGCTCAGATGAGGCAACAGTACCCCATTGTAGGGCGCACTTAGCTCTTATACCGATAAGTGATCGCATCGGGAGTGAGATACTTATGCGGTAGAATGATTCAACTATCTTTCCAACGATCTTGGCAACAGATTTTATGTATGTGTTCCATTTCAGATCATGAGTGAATGTCAGTCCCAGAAGCTTGTCAAGGCACGAAGCTTCCTCAAGACGAGATCCATTTATGGAGTATTTATTTTTAAAATTCTTATTGTAGGCTTAAAAAATTAAAAGAGAAATATTTATTTTTTCTCAATTCTCAGTCTGATGCGTAGTTAAAATGATTATATTTTATAGGGCTAGTATAGAACAATACGAAAGTGAGATTTTGTAAGATTATCATTTTTTATGTACATTGTTAACAAGTTTCTCCCTATGTCATAATTATTCAGCTAAATCGGACTGAACTAGTTTAATGCAGTGGATCGGCAAGGATTCGAAAAAAAAAATAACACAACCTGACATTTAGTGAAAACGAAATATATTGTAAAGAAAAGCAAATGCAGCAAACACAGAGGGCGGTTGTACGCCAATCTGATTCTGTATAAATTGTGTATTATTTGTTGGAAGGCATTAGAAAGAGTTCATTGTTATCCGTAAGATGGGCACTACAACATCTAGTATAGTGATACGTTTGTAAGTACAGCTTTTCTTCTCACATCACGAGGGCAGAGTAATACACACCATCAGTTCCTCACGTGAGAAAATGTCTACTTGAAGACACTATTAATAAAATCTCTTACTCTTTATCTGTACCCAAAGCTAAACGTAGATTCCATGAACAAAGTTTCTTTCTTAGAACGGCACGCCTGTGGAACTGTCTCCCGTTTGCCTGCTTTCCAGCTGACTACAATATGGCCGTGTTCAAGTCCAATGCAAACAAGTTTTTGATGAGCCGTTCCACTTAAGTTTACAAATTTATGTAATTTCCACTACTAACTATCACTATGATTCTTATACTGTACACTCTTTAACCCTTATCCTCGAGTGGCCTTTGGGCCTTGATAAGTGGTGTCTCTTATGTAAAACAATCACTCTGGATTGGGACAAAATAAGAATTGCTTTAGTCGAGAATGGTTTCCTTTTCCATTTATCGAGAACATAGAAGATTAAGCGTAGTATCAGAACAGATACTATGCTCTGCTCTTATAGAAAATTCAAAAGTCAAGGTGGTAACCTTTTTATAATTCTGATTTATGGCTATGAAATATTTATTGAATATTCGCATAACGATTCAAGTCTACACCAGAACTAGCAATGTAAACTTTAATGCATTCGCTATATGAAAAACTTCAGATGATACTTAGAAACCGCATGCAGTCATCTTAAATTTTTATCCGTCCTATCTTATTGTACTCATATAATTACAACAGTTTTCTCCGGGCCAACGCCGGTTTTTATAACCTTCTTGAGATTTAGTCTAGAATGATTTTCCAGCACCTAATCAGAACAAAAAGAAATGTAGTATTAGAACAAACACTACACTTTGTTCTTATTGTAAAACTAGCTAACAACGTGGCGTTGCCCGGTCGTACAATAAAGTTAAACATGATATTTTAATTTATGCAGATTGCGTATGTATTATAATAGAATCAATCCTCTATTTATTATTATATATTACGAGGAATATTTTGTCCGGTGGATTAATTCGAATAAAAATAAAAAATTTAAAAAAATAATAATGATAATGTCATTCATCAAATTCCGTCTGTGTTCCTTTAGTATATCACGTCAGCTGATATTTAGGATTGACAATGAATATCCTGGAAAGGCAACTTTCGATTAATGTTTAGTTCAAAATCTGCAAACGAAAAAAATGATTTGCGGCAATTTTAAATGGTACTTTCCTTTTATCGTAAATTGAAATCATTAATAATATTAAATTAAAATGAAATGGTGAGGTATATCCGGGCTTAAACAGGAGACCATTCGATCCGTAGTCGAATGCTTTATCACTACGCTATATCTCTAGAGTATAATAATTTGGTTTGTTTTTTTAACGAAGAAATAATTTTCTGAAGTTTTATTATCTCCCCTTAACCGGTGTAACGTAAAATATTTCCATGTAAAAATTATTCTTTTTATCTATAACAGAGAAAAAGCTATATTTAAGGTCGGAATTTTCGGATTTTCGATATTTACCGGATTAATTTCTGTGCAATGGATAACTAAGAACATCGTAAGACATAAATTAGGTTTGTGTTAAATTTGCAAAAGATAGGCTCAGCCGTTTGCGAACCTATGAAGAAGGAACTCAGACACACACACAAACAAAGTACCTTCTATAGAATAGTAGAGATCGAGACAATTCACGGTCAAAGTAGAATAATACTGATGTATGCTTCTTATATCTACTATATTTTCGCTTTAAATTTGAGTAAAATTACCTTCACATTCATTTTGTCGATCAATAAAAGTCAAAGCAAAGTAATTGTGTATGAATGTGATTGTTATCTTTCCGACCGGGGTAATAATGTAATAATTATGACTAGTGGTAATTGTGGAAATTCCACAGTGGCATCTTTTATATGTAATATATTTCTGCTGGTCATTCAGTAGACGTTCAACGTGAATGGAGACACCGCGATATTAATGTAGCCCTTTTGTTAAAACTAAAATTATTCTTGTTACTGTGGTGTCAGGATATATCTAGTTATTACGGGTTATCTCCAATATCTTTAATGTAATCTGTGATATGCGTTCCTTGTGTAGACGCCCGACGCAAGCGACGCAATACCCACGCTATCATTATAGCATTTACACGCAGAACAGTTACTACGCTTGGATCCTAGTCAGAAGACTAAGAATATATATTATATTTTCACGTGCGGCCCGGAAGCGACATCATATCTTTTTATTTTAATATTGTTTCTTACATTGCGTTTTCGGTGATTGGGAGATCCTATTTATTAAAAAGGGGATAGAGGACGATAACATATTACAAATATAAAATTAGCGTATCTATATACTAATTTAATGTTTGTAGTATGTTATCAGTTGCTATCCTTCTTTTTAATAGATAGGATCTCCCGATTGAATAATTTATAATCTGGAAACCGTGACAGACGTACATATGTAGTATGTACCTTAAAGGTACTACGGTATGATTATATATAGATATATTGTCTTTGATGTCAAGCGATATTGATAGTAGCGTTTTATGAAGATGGTTAAAAGAAAACTAACAAGTTCATTGGTGAAAAGAACAACAGAAAAGTAGCAGCACCGAATTATTTTCATCTAGATAATACACAAGCATATTTTTAATAGATAACTATTCCTATTCCATGTTGACGTTATCCGAAAATATTGCCTTTGGCGTCTTACAATCAAGATCTGTGAATTTGAGCGTGATTTTTGTACTTAAAAAATCGTAGGAGTCGCGAAAATACAGATGACATAAACGTTGCTGTTTTTACATAATGCAGAACAAAATGCGTTGGATTCTATCATATAACCGTTAGCTATCTCAGAGAAATAAGGTTTGAAGAAAAGTACGTGATACATATATCACAAACATTAACGCATTAATAAATAATAAAAAAAAGAAGGCGCCAAATCTTTATTGCGAATCTCTCTTTGTTGAACACATGGCCGATTGTAAGGTTTACTTCTTATCTCATCAACGTATATATATATATATATATATATATATATAATTATTTTTTTACTATAATAATTAAATACCTACAGACACTAGTGTTTCATCCTTTCGGGATTCTTCAGTGCAGGGTGTCACGATTACTACCAGTCGAACGATTCGAACCCCGCGACACGAGACATCTCTGGCTCGATTAGCGGAGGCCGCATCCATTCGGCTACCATTAATCATGTGAAATAGCGTTGAATTTTAAACATTTTAATTTAAATGTTCATTACGTCAGACAGACAGTGATCAAATCGTTATACGATGATCTACGCATAAGAGCTAAATTGACCGACTTTTAATTCAACAGAAAGTGCTCAACGATAAGAAACGTATTTCTTAAAGGGGCTGTCATAATTATTTTTTTACTATAATAATTAAATACCTACAGACACTAGTGTTTCATCCTTTCGGGATTCTTCAGTGCAGGGTGTCACGATTACTACCAGTCGAACGATTCGAACCCCGCGATATATAGACAGTCGGGTTTCAATCCTGGCTTGAGGTGGTTGCCTGTCTAGCCGCACTGATGAGCTGTGAGACAGCGAAACAGTACTGTATATATATATATATATATATATATATATATATAGGTTTTCTTTCTCACTTACTCTAAAGATATTTTCTGTAGCTTCATTAGTTAGGCAGCTCAGAATTGTAATTGAATGTGACTCTTGTTCCGAGGTTCGAATTTTGCAACTGGTTTACATGATTATCTCTGCACTGATGATTCTGTAAGGATTAAATTTATGTAGATAATATTTCAATATTTATTATTAAAATAATCATATTATTTTAATAATAAAATAATTATAAGTAGAAAAGGGTTGATATGCCGTAAAATAAAGCAACAAAGTCTATTCAAGTATAATGACCCATTTTCTCCGGGGTTTCTGGCAAATATTGATGTTAAATAATCCATTGACATTTATTTTTTCGCATGATGCACATAGAACCTTTTTAATCTAAAATATTGTTCGTGTTTTTATCTTCGATACGTATCAGCAGAAAAACGCAAAACTTCTAAAACATAAACTTTCATGAAATAATGTTCGTGTTTACTAGTTTATTCTAATGATTCTGGCATTTGAATGAATTAACCTTGTTGAGTTTGTGCCTTATTAACGTGCTAGCGTTATGCTTTTAACGAAACATTTTACTGGGCAACTGAAACATCTATCATGTTTTAGAGTTTGAAAATGTATTTATATATAAAAACATTAACATTTACTCGTTAAGCAAAATGAGTACAAATTTATCGCCATCTACATACAGAGTGTCGGTAAAGTCTGGTTAAATAAGTAAAATGATACATCTTGTGATTTACTGGCTTGTGGCACTAGACTTGAAGGCTGTGAAGCCGTAATAATATTAGCGACATTAATATAGGTAGTACTAGTAATAATAATTGTAGTAAAACCATTAATATACAACATGCTTGTGACAGTAAATGTGTTTATAAGTAGTAGTAGTAGTAGTAGTAGTAGTAGTAGTAGTAGTACCACAAGCAATAGTAAAATATTGAACTTTACTGTGACATATATGGTTTGGTTTGGGTGGTTTATGATAAGTTTTGTGCAACTACGCGAACTAATAAATGTTTATTAGCATTATTAATAACGACGGTAGAAATAAAAGAAACGTATACAATACGATTAAGATAATTAGCAAATGATTATCTAATAATTAACTATACATTCACGCTAAAAAAGGTGCACTATTGTGGGACTATATCGTAATGCCACGGTTGGTAGTTGTTTATGCACCCTCCCCCTACATGACCAGTTGGTAATTTGGCTATAGGCGGAGGGATACATAGAAATGCAACCTCAGAATTCCCTTTCCTCTTTCGCGCTCTTTTCGTCTGGACAGCATGAGGTGAGCACGTATTTTCTGTCCCTCTGTAGATGAGTTAGCTTAGTTAGTTTTAAAGAGCTAATTGTGTTCAGTTTATTGTATGAAAACATTTGTAGAATAAAATAGTTAAGATCTTATATATAAATTGTGTCATGCGTTATATGTGCCTGTATTGAATGTCTGCCTAAGGTCAAAGGAAACGGGCCTGAAGACGAAGACGGTTCCATACAGAATGACACAAGTGAGGACAGAGCCCTGAGTGAAAGAGATGGCCACACCCAACATTTCTGGTATGCCTTTGATCTTACCTCTGTCAAAGGACGTCTAATCGATAGATCTTCATACGCGGAGTGTTTCCAGGACATTTAGTGTAACACGTGGGTCGGTCACACGCCAGCGACCGGTTGATTGTGTTATACTATAAAAGTGCGATGAAGTATAGCAATTTAATACTACTATTCAACACATGACAAAAAAGAAAACCATAGACCATACAAAACAATATGAAGCAAATACTATAGTTCAACGCACAATATTATGAAAATGTTCATACAAATATAGGAAGCAATTTTACAACAAGCTAATTAGACTAAAACAAAGGAAGTTCATGAAATATTTTAAATATCTACTAGCAATTTAAATCATAATAAAACTAAAGTTGATTACAATACATAAAAAAATAACAGCAAGGTAGTAAATAAGAGACACTACAATTGTATGATAAAATAAAGTAATAAAGAACACTAACATTTCATAATACATTAAAGAAAATAACACCGCTCATTGCATACAAATTTTAATTAATAAATAAAACTTGCAACATATGTATAAGTAAGCGAAACAAAACGTAAAAGTCGATACTACAATCGCATAAACAACTTTTTGAAATATATCAACATTAATTGATCGTATATATCTTCATATGAAAAATTAACATACAATAAAAGGAAGGTAATAAAGAAAGAGAACCCGTACAGCGGAGCAAACAAACAACATGTAAACCCGTTTTTATTATTATGTAGGAAAACATTTTTAATAAAAAGAGAACTACTTAAAATGCGAACATCAGATCTTATTCATCTGGAAAAGCTATAAACGCGAAAATAAAACGAAAATATCAACAATAACGCAAACCAATTAATCTATTACAGAAAGCACCAAAAATGAAAAACAAAATAAGAAAAAAATGGCTTTCAACATTTAGACAAATGCATTATTAATAACAGCAGACGTTTACATTAACTCAACACAGAGAGAGGAAGATTAAAAGTTACAAACAAAAATCGATCATCAGAATGCAATAACTTGAGACATGTTAATTCTGTCCAACTAGCAAACATTCATATAAGAAAACAAGATAAACTAATAAAATACAATCATTCAGTTCCGAAAGCGAACGGCATTAATAGAAGTTATCTAACCTAATAAGGAAGAAAAAAAACAGCATTAATAGCATAGAATTCGCACATGATATCCAAATTAAACATGGAATAGAAATGCAAATTAAACAATAAACAGCTCAGTAAACAAATTACTACATATATAATTAGTCACAATTTTGACATTAGCAAAAGCATGAGGAGGTGGAGAATATAAGCAACAAGAATTAGAAAGATATAACTTTGTTATTGAATGGCATCATTGAATAAATATAAAACAAAATAAGAAATAAACGTTTTATTGTACGCTTGTGGTTTATTATGCATGCATGACTCACACTGAACATTATACACACATACATACACATACATATATATGTATTATATGTGTATATATATATATTAATATTTTTATTTATATAGAAAAATATCATATAAATAATAAAAAAAATATTATATGAATAAAAATATGATACTTTGTTCTTTTTATTAGGCACTCTAAATAACCTCATTTTAATTCATGAATTTTATCTCCTAAATACCTTTAACATGATATATATATATATATATATATATATATATAAGTAACACGCTAGCTTATATGTTCATCAAAATTTCTTTATGGATATTTAATTGAAGAAAACAAAATACCAGTACAATGTTTTAAAATATACCAGCATTAAGAGCAGTAACCACGTATCAGGGCCGAGAGGTCTATACCTACAATTAACCACCCCGTCATGGAACACAGAGGTAGATATGATACAAATATATAGAAGCTATCCCAGTCAGCCATAGAGTATCGATATACTGTACGATAGAGAGGTACGTCTGAGAAAAACATTTCGTTTTCATCTTTACTGATACAACAGAATAGTCGAAAGATCCTAGTGAAGACAGAACATAGGATGAACATAGCTCAGGGCAAGTTGTAAGAAAACGGTCTAGGAGACTTGTATATTTTTTTCATCGAAACTCTAATCTAAACTTATATTTAACAAACCCTGACTTGAATACTCCCTAACCTTTAGATTGGCTTTTTGTTTTTAAAAGCTATTTTTTTTTTCGAATAAATTAACTACGAAAAAAATATACAAATTGTTATTATATGCTCGAATTATTGTCACATTGGAAAGTAATGGTGGTCCAGTGATTAACGACTCAAATAGGTGATTGGATCTTCCATCATCGAATCCAATTCGTTTCATAAAAATCGTTTTCACTTAGGATAGTGACAGCTTTCTGGTGGTTCCTCCCGATGTATTTCTAGAGAGAATTCTGAATAGAAATTTTTCAGGAAATTGACAGCGATAGAATCTTCAGATTCAGTTTTTATGATAAAAATTGTATCGATTCTCTTCGTTAAAGATAATAAACCAATTAATAATAAACCAATAAATAATAAACCAATTAATAAATAAAATTGGGCATGTCAATGTCGTTCATGTTTTAATGTTGTCAAAACCGCTGCGAATTGATTAAGACGTTAGTTCTTTTATGATTCAGGTTTTTTCCGAGCATAGTCAAAATATGCATAGCATAGTGTTCCTCGTATAATCCCGGGCAACTGCAGGTATTTCTGCTAGTATTATATTATATAAGTTAATAGTTTCAGTATCCCTCTTAAAGACATCTTTACACACAATTGTGCAGCAAACTGAGCGTACTTCAATATACTTGATCTGTTAAAGACTATGATTAATCGTGATTAACACGACCGACCTTATGAACACAAGATGGTGTATTTGTGGACCTATTCATCAATTAGATATTGTTTCAAGAACGTTCAGTGAACGATCATAGTCGACGGTGATCCGAAGGCTCTTTTTTATTACTTACTACATAGAAATGTTAGAGAAAGCGCTACGATTTTCCAAAGATTACTCCACATATTTTTGATCATTGATTCAATAATTTTCAGTAGTATGGAACCATTTATAATTATTTTTGACACTTTGTTATTATTTTCTGATTGTCATAAGAAACAAACAGGCTGGAACTAAAGCTTTATATATAACAATAGTTGAGAAAAGAATTTAGTCAAGGATTGCGAAATATAGAAAATACGTTTTGTATAATATTATTTTACTTGCTTTATGATTTGCATAAATTTGTTAGAATCTTTAAAAGAATGAACGCAGACTGCCTCTCTTCCTGCTCTCTCTTTCTCCCCCTATCTCCCTGTATATATGTAAATATATATGCATGTATATATTTACATAT
This sequence comes from Euprymna scolopes, assembly GCF_053919585.1. Classification (NCBI taxonomy): domain Eukaryota; kingdom Metazoa; phylum Mollusca; class Cephalopoda; order Sepiida; family Sepiolidae; genus Euprymna; species Euprymna scolopes. The sequence goes on along the minus strand of NC_136493.1, from coordinate 125,116,684 downwards.
ATATATATATATATATATATATTATGGCTATGTAAAGACTAAATCTAAACTTGTTCGAGAAAATTATTTATTTAAGATTGTGAAATTAAAAAATAAAAATGAATGTGTCAGCTGATCGGTTTCGAAGCTCGCTCAAAGAGCTAAAATCGAGCTTCGAAACCGATCAGCTGACACATTCATTTTTATTTTTTAATTTCACAATCTTAAATAAATAATGTTCTCGAACAAGTTTAGATTTAGTCTTTACATAGCCATAATAAAATTTTGTACCCCGCAAAAAATATTTAAATATATATATATATATATATATATATATATATAAATATATATATATATATATATATATATATACACCGTTAGTTAATATTCCAAATCCAGAAGATGTATTTAATTAACACTCATCATATTTTTATAATTTATTTTTTGAATAGTGGTAGTTCACCAAACAATGCATCAGAGACAAATATATATTCTTCAGAAAACAGTTGGAAAGTTTTTTATTGGAATAAAAAAGGATTTGGCCAAATAGTAATGCATAGGTCGTTGGAGGATTTTTCTCGGGCCATCAGCGACATTCCGACCATTATATCAAATAAGGCGGTTTTTAAATTTATCAAAATTTTGTGTTTTATATTACTTTTTATGAAAAGCAGAATTTTGTGTGAATTGCGTAATACTAAAAACCGAACATCCAGTTTGACATAATGTTTAGAGTGTTCGTTTATGTGTTGGCTGATCGGGATTCATTCGGCAGTCGCGTTATACAAACCACTAAAAAGATGGTAGTTTATGCTGCCTTTTAAAACAGCATTATGAGCTAATAATTGAGATTAAGTGAGACACTTTACAAGAAATAAGTAGTGATATCCCCTACATCTCGGTGGAGTAGCCACCGCAAAAGAAGTAATACATTCAATACTTTACGTAGGCAAATCGCAGCCCTTTGCTTAAAGTCTTTGTATCTGTATAATGTTGTCTCATTAACATAGTGAAGATCAATGGTAAAACATGTTTGCGTGATGTAATCTTTGATGAGTAAACCCTTTATTACAATGAGATTAGACCATTCCTGTAATAGTCTGGCCCCTGTTGATTGCTGTGTATTACTAGTTGTGTGCTGTTCTAGGTGGCCCATTCTCCCAGGCGTTGCATTCTTTCTTTAAGAAGAGGTTAGTTTATTGCTAGTCGTCTGAGGTGCCTTTACCGGGGAATGCTCACAAAAGTGTCCAGGCAATTTTTCAGGTCAGAGTGCCTCTTCTCGGGAGCGGTGACTTCTCAATCCAATTTTTCTGACACAGTCACAGTTCTTGCAGTTGGAGAGAACGAAATCTTCTCTAAAAACTACACTGCTATTAAAAACATATTACAATGGTAAAATATATGTCAAAATAAGCTCGCCTGCTTTAAGTTACGGCGTCATGAAGGTGTTTTCTTGGGATTTATTCAGACGAATAATTGGCATTTATTCGAATTCTGAGTAATGGTGCAACGGTAGATGCAACGGTAGATGCATTCTGTGCAGAATCTCAAACGTCTTTCTAACGTCCTCGCAACATTATATCACGGATATTTTTCTTTAGATTATTTTGTGGTTTCTTTTTTTTCTTCTTCTTGAGCAAATTGTTACTAAACTTCTATTCCAATCAATAGTGTTTTGTTAATTTGTAGAAAAGTTGTTAAAAAATCTGGGCACATATGTTAATTAAAAAACGTCTGATTATATTAATATTCATTCTCAGACAGTTAGGCTACAAAAAACGAAGAAACTATGACCAAAAGAGGAAATAAGTAGATCAACAGACATATACACTAACATGTAAAGTAGTAGAAAATTGTCGTCTGAAATAGGATCGTCAATTCAGGTGTGGTGGATGTAGAGACCAATATATTTAAAGTTAGTTTACTCACAATTTTACGGTGAGAACTAGTTTGCGACAGTTAACGACAGTTAACATTTTAACAATGTTTATCGTTGCTAAAGAGAAGAATTCAGTCACCGGACGATGTATTAACGTTCTGCTTACAAAGGAGGTCGATAGCAACTTATCAAACATGCAGGACCTATGGAATGAGATTAGGGTTTGGTGTAAGGTTTAGGGTTAGTGTTTTGGGTTAGGGTTAAAACATATCTGAAAAAATATTTTTACAACTTTCCTGGATTTTAAAATTTTTTTTAAACATATCTGAAAACATCTAAGACAGTAAACGACCAAGTTCTCTCCAATTATCTCTCCTCTGATCTTGAGCATGTAGTACAATGGGGAAAGGAGTGGCTGGTTACTTTTAATGCATCTAAAACCAAGCTTCTCTCTTTACATCATCAACATTCTGATCCACATCTGGCATCAATTGAAATGAATGGCTCTCGTCTTCAGGAGGCCTCAAGTTTTGACAAGCTTCTGGACTTGACCATTACTCCTGATCTTAAATGGAACACGTACATCAAATCTGTTGCCAAGGCCGCTGGAAAAATGGTGGGATCTTTCTATCGATCCAGTAGATATCTCACTGCTGATGCAATTCTCTATCTATATAAGAGCCAGGTAGTCCAAGGATGGAATACTGTTTCCACATCTGGGCAGGAGCTGCTAGAAAGGACTTGTCCTGCCTTGATAGAGTTCAAAATAGACTTCGTAGCCTCGTAGGAGATGTCCTTTTCTCTTCCTTGCAACCTCTATCTCACAGAAGAGATGTTGCGAGTTTGTCTCTGATGTATCGTTATTTTTATGGAAAGTGTTCGACTGAGCTTCCATCTATGGTCCCCCCTCGCAAAACTTTCACAAGAAACACTCGTCTAGCTGTAAACACTATCAATAATCCCCCCACTCTTTATCTGTGCCTAAACCTAAACGTAGATTCCATGAACAAAGGTTTTTTATTAGGACTGCACACCTGTGGAATTGTCTTCCGTTTTCCTGCTTTCCGGCTGACTACAATATGGTTGTCTTCAAGTCTAACGTAAATAAGTTCTTGATGAGCCGTTCCATATAAGTTATCAAATTTAACAAATTTTCATTACTAATGATTATTATATTGTCCAATTTCTACTGTACACTCTTTAACCCTTATCCTTGAGTGGTCTCTTGGCCTTAATAATGAGTTGATACCTATGAAAAAAAAAGAAAAAGTCCAATGTGAACAAGTTCTAATTGAATCGTCCCCCTAAGTAATCCAAGTTACAAAATTCCCACTGTTTACTATGCTAAAATCACAATGACTATGTATACCTATTAACCCTTATCCTCGAGTGGCCTCTGGCCCTTGATAAGTGGTGACACCCTTGTAAAAAAAAATATTTTTACAACTTTCCTGGATTTTTTAAAAATCTGTTTTTATAAAACAAAATCACGTTTCAAACAGCAAAAAATATTACAAGCAAAACTTTCTTTTTTGAAAAAAAAAAGTTCAAAACTTAAAAAGAAAACAGTTCTCCCTTAAAACATATTGAGAAAAAATAAAGAGAAAAAAAATGTGAAACTTCATTTTAGAAACTTAACTTTCAAGAAAAAATAAATATTTCTTCATTAAAGCTGGTAAATTCATATTAATTTTTATTTGTTTTATTTCTTTCTTTTTTGTTTCATCATTGCAATTCGTATTAGATAAATGGTTATCTTTTTCGTAGCGTTTTAAAAGTGAAAGAAGAATGCTCGGCCTTTTCCGGATATTTCCGTCAGCTGGCGAGCGAACCCGAGCTGACTTTGTGGAAATCGGGGATCGCACTTTGCATAAGTACCATCTTTCTGCCGAGCACGGTCATTTGCGTGAATTCCGGACGGAACTTTTTACATACGCTGAAGCGTTGTGAAAATAACACGCTAAATGAGAATAGTAGTCCAAAGAGTCGAAATAATATGAATAATATAATTCGTATCAATTTGACCTGTTGATTTTGGCTTGTTTTATTCCCTTTAGAATAAAGTACTCACAGGAGATGTCACACTAAGGTTGCTAACATGCCGAGCGACATCTTCGAGTATTTAGAATTCATTTACAAGCTGGATTAGAAACACATACTTTTTCTGTTTTTAAATAAATAACTTTTTAAGTGTGTAGCATTGTTCTCAATAATTTCCCTTCAGCCTTTGTTTTCGATTGCTTTAATTAGATGATCACGATTTCACTAAAACGAAGCACCATACTACACAGAACAATGGATCGTAATAAGTTGTACGTTTTCAATGAAAGATATTTACGAAACTCAGTTTGGGGTAAATTCCCCACGTGACTCTCTGTAGCCCTCGTCACGCCAGATTCTATATTTTTTTTTATTTTGCAAGAAGACAAAACGAAAGGACTACTTGAGGATACAGACCGCTTCGAGGATGATGGGCTGCATTTATTTGCTTCCCCACTGAGCAAATTAGGCACAAGGCCGTTTTTTACTGTGGAGAGAGGGGGAGTAGAAAGGGAAAAGAGGACCAGCTCCCGAGAGGTGGAAAATGGGAACTGGATAGTGAGAGCCATTTGGTATATAGGGTTGCCCCTACATGGACCAAAAGATTGCCATAAGGGCAATGGTCTTTGATTGCAGGATCTGCCGGAAAAGATACTACACTTTGATCTTGGTCCGAAGGCCACAAATGTCCTATCGCGGGGGGAGGGGGAGCTCTCTTTACTGTGCTAGAAAGTTACTTACACCTGAAAGTATCCTGTACCTCTACAAGGCCACCATTCGTCCATGTACGGAGTATGGTTGTCACATTTGTGCTGGTGCATCTACTCTCGCTCCTGGATAGAGTTCAAAACAGAGTCGCCAACCTAGTAGCCTCTGAACTGTCATCTAGGCTTCAACCTCTGTCCCATCAACGAAACTTTGCATCCCTTTGCCTATTTTACAAGTATTTAAATAATGGATGCTCTGACGAACTACATGCCCTTGTACACTTTCGATGTAAATAAACAAGCAGCAAAATCCCACCCCGACAAATAGAAATCCCTATATGTAAGAAGGCCTTCTACTCTAATAGTGTCTTCCTTAGAACCGCTGGACTTTGTAACTCCCTTCCGGGCTCCCGTTTTTCAAACTGTACTGACATGTAGAAGTTCAAGTGTAATGTGAACAGATCTCTTGCTGCTCAACTCCCTACAGAGTATCTCTGCAACTTATATACCGATAGTAGCTCCCTACATCAAAGTTCACTGTGCCTTGTTTGGGGTAAAAATTGGGGAAAAAAATGGTTCATGACTGTCGGGAAGACTATAATGCAGCAACATGATGATCGGGAATGGTTGAACTTGGGTATTCAAGAGGACAGCGCAAAAATAACTTATTTACATGAGTTTTGAATGAGTTTTCATTTATCAAGACCTCAAATCAACTCGAACATAAGGTTTATAGATTTAGATGTATTGACAGTTAAATGACGAAAAATATTAAAAGAGGATTGAAAATCTACACATAACGATGACTTATAATGTGTTGCATGACTTTTCAATAAAAGATTGTTTACAAAAATCTGTTTGAGATAAATTGATCATGTGATTCTTTGCTATCCTCGCTTACCAATGCCTCTAATTGACTTGAGGATAAGGCTTAATTATTTATATATATATATTGACAGTTGAACTATCACGAATACTGTGAAAAGATTGACACTGTATACTTATTAAAACGACACCTGACCTAAAAAACAAAAAAAAAACTATTGCCCTTCGACAGAAATATCGCTCACGAAAGGTGATGAACTATATAAGAGAATAATGAATCGATCTTGATGAATATGTCGGAATAAAAGCATAGTTCAACTCGTACTTTGCATCCTATAGAACTCATTCATCTCTGACATCTCTTGTTTTAGTTTTGTCTACATTGTGCATGGAGACCGCCAAGCTGCGTCTGATAGGAGGGCTAGTTTAATCGCCAATAACGTTACATTAAAACAGGTCTTCTTTGTTGTGTTTTTTGATACACGAGAGTTTACTGCAGTTGAAGCCAGTAATAATAATATGCGATGTACTAGTATCCGATCAGAAAGAGACCTGACTCGATAGTTGCTAAAATACTCGTATAGATTAGTCACCATTAATATTGCTAACATTAAAATTTTTTAAAAGTATCTCACTGCCATCACAATCTCTATCTATGTTAAGGTTAAATACAACATACGTCATGGTACCGTTGATATATTTTTAGAAGAACTGCTTGTAGCATAATTTACTACCTTGAGAGAGAGAGAGAGAGAGAGAGAGAGAGAGAGAGAGAGAGAGAGTAGAAAACAACTTCAAAATCTAGTGAAGGTTGTCTTCTTTTCTCTGCACCCTCTTTCTTGCCGAAGGAGGGTCGCAAGAATTTCTCTGCTCTATCATCATTTTTATGGAAGGTGTGAACTCAGCTACAACAAACTGTTGTTCCGCAGTGAAAAGCATTCACAAAAAAACTCGTTTAAGTACAATTACTGTAAACCATTTGCTTTTTTCGTCCTGTAATAACAACTAAACTGAACTTTCATGAGCAAAGATTATTTCTGTGAAGTACTCGTATGCGGAAGACCCTACTGCAAAGTATCTATCAAGCTGACTACAACATAGTCGTTTTCAAGTTTTATGTAAACCAACTATAGAGAATGTGTCGCCTTAAATAATTAAAATGTGTCCAGTTTCAACCGTGGTTACCAATAATCAATGCAGTATGTTATCTCACAATCAACCCGACGAACAAACAAGCCCTTAACATAGAATGACAGTGGACGTTGATGATCGGTGAGTAATAAAATGTATTTGTTTCTCTTTTTTTTGTATTAAATTCAAATTTACGTAAACATATGTTTTATGTAAGAATATATAATTTATATTATTTGGATTAAAATTGAGAGTACGACGACTCAAAGAAGCAGTGCAACATTAGGGTCGAGGATCTGGATTAAAAATACAAGTCAACGATAAAAATACATATATGTCAGGGGTGTGAGTTCCATTATAAAAGCGTTGATTTACTTTGAATAAAATAGAATACGTATCAGGCACGTTTGAAAGCCAAATCGCAACTCAATATTATGAAAATAAACAACTATTTTACTTGTTTGAAATTTATAATTTAAATATATTTCGGAAGCAATATCCATCCTCAGTATTTTGTACATCTTTTTTGTTTCTTTTTTTCTCTTCTTTTTTCTTGCCATGTTCTAAGGTTTGAGAAAGAAAAATCAGTTATTAAAAATCCGCGCGTTGTCTCTTAGCGGTTGTATTTTGAAATTGAACATTGCGTTGGCTACACGAGATTAACATCAGGCGTGTGAGTTCCATTATAGAAGTGTTGATTAAATTTGCATTAAAAAATAAAGCAAACAGTGTACAAAATAGCGAGGATGGAGTTTTACTCCGAAATATATTTAAATTATAAATTTCAAAGAAGTAAAATATTTGTTTCTTTTTAATATATCGCGTTGTGATTCGGCTTTCAAACGTACCTGATACGCATTCTATTTTATGCATATATATTTATATATAATAATAATTTCGATATATATATATATATATATATATATATATCATGATATATAAATACAATAATCTGTAGTAATAAATAGTGAGCCAAAGTGATAAGTAATAATAATATTGTACACGTACACAATTAGTTTAAGGCTCCCAAAATCTATATTAGAATTGCACGCAAGTTGATAAGGTACGTAGTAGAATTTAGTTGTAAGTTACACTCTTCTGGAGGTTGCAGGTTAAATCCTCAGTGCGGGCGAAACTAAAAAATACAAATGCGAATTACTTAGGAATTCTATCCAGTCATTGATGTTGGAACCAGAGCATGCTCTTCCTGTGGAGAAAGGGTTCCGCTTTAAATTTTGTGCAGATTCCAGAGTTCGACAGGAAGATTCCCAAGTTCGAAATGAAGCAGCTGAAGAAGATCGGAGGTTACATCAAACTTAACGTTTTGAAAAGTGCATTAAAATTTAGAACATTAGTCCGAAGAATCCGAATAATGCACACCTATATTTTTTACTATTTTTAATAATTTTATTTTATTTCATCGGATATTTTCATGCATTGTGCGCTTTTATACTTCAATATTTTCACTTACCTCTTTCTTTTTGTCTGTTCGTCATCATCCTCTACTTACTCTCTCCTTTATTTCATCCCATTTCAATCTCTCATTTATGTCTCCCTTTCAAGAACATTTACTCTCTCTACTCTTTTCATCGTCGCTAATCCCCTCTTCTTCATCTTCCTACTATTCTAAATCCCAACTTAATATTCGTACGCTCCATTACCTGTTTGAGTTGTGTATCTATTAATGAATTTTAAATTCGACCTGCTATCATTGACCAGTATCTGATCGATACAGATTACAACAAACAGCTTGACCTTTGTGCTGTGATTGTAATAATTAATAGATGTCTCTCGGTTTGCAAGAATATTAGCAACATGTTTTCCATAATTAAATATAATCATAATTTATTAATGAAGGGACAGGTACAGTAATCTATACTCTATCGTAATGTTTCTCTTTCTTTGTCTGGAATGCAATTAAAACAAGGCCGTATGTCAAGATCAAGCGCATCTTATTATGATATACTTTACAAATAATTCAATGAAATAAGTTTTGTTTTACGGTTTGTAGATTAATATCGTGCGGTCAGTGTTCGCACTGAATTTTCATAAACAGTGTCTCATTACATTCTATTAAAAAAAAAGGAAAACTATTGTTCGCATTTTCCCGACACAAACTTTTATATGGGTCGAAAATTAGAATTTGAATAAAATAATCGGTTGGCTGGTTGGTTGTTTTTGTTTTACGGCATATCAACCCTTTTCACGTTATCTAATGCCGAATCCAGTGATTTTAAAGAATTTTTTTTTAAATAGAATATATTTGTTTTTATTTTTTTGGCAAGTCAGTTTCTATTTAACCCATAGTTGGGACCCTAATAGGTAATACCACTCCGAGTCAGAGTGGACCTGGGAGCAATTATAATTAAGGGGTGGCTCCACACTCCCCAAAGCTCACAAGCTGGGGCCTCACCATCGGATATAGTTTAAGGTCATATCCAGGACCTAAACTAATCGGTTTATTCTTTTCAAAAAATCTGCATTTCAAATCTGGTTTTCAAATTCTAATATATTTAAACAGTGGAAATATTTTCACTCCTAACTGACACGTGCTTACTACAGCAATAAACCACTGGAATAGGAGAAAAAAATTCAATCTTTGATAAGAACAGAAGATCACCACAAAGTAACAACATTCCGCGTAAAAGAAAAATAAAAACTTATTGTCAATAGTTAATGAGTAGAAAATTAGAATTAAAATATATTTTATGTTTTTTATCTACATTTATACTAGTTATAATTTACAAACTAAATGCATTCAAACAGTAGAACCACGTTCACTACTTTTTATTTTTCTATGAGGAAAGTGTAGTATCTGTACTGGTAATGCATTTAATCATGTTTGTTGTTTGATCAGTAAAAATATACTTTTAGACTGAGATATTCTTTATTTTTTACACCAGAGTTTATTTTTTGGGGAGCTGGATTTCCTACGCATTAATAATTGACATTGGCTTTAATTCTTTTTATAGGGACACATGTAATTAGAAATAATATGTGATTTTAAAGGGTTGAAGACCGCGGAGAAATACAAGGATTTTCATATATTTCCACTCATAGTCGACTATGTCTGTTAGTTATATAATATGTTGGGATAATATAGTATACTAACAGGGAGACACAGCTTACTCTGGATTGAATGAGGATCAAAGAATTTTTCACTTTTCCATATTTTAATATACCTATTTACTATGCCTCCCCACAGGACAGAGTTAGACACCAGGGTCGTTTTTTAACGTGGAAAAAAGGTACAAAAATTAAAAAAAAATGCCTCAGTCGTGAAGGACTGCTCCTCCACCGATAGAGAACAAGAAATGGAAGTGCAGCATCTAAAGAACAGATACTACACTTTGACCTTGAACAAAAGGGTATTTATTTGCTCCCCCACCGATCAAATTAGGCGCAAGGCCGTTTTTAATGTGAGGAGTGAAAGAGAAATGGGGACCAACTCTCCGAGGAGTAGGGGAGCTGGAGAGTGACAATTGGTATGAAGGGTTTCCCCTACATTGACTAAGGTCTTATATGTGGCGTTACCCCCACATATGGTCTTTGCTTGCAGTATGTATTTATTTGCTTCCCCACTGAGCAAATTAGGCACAAGGCCGGGTTTTAATGTGGAGATAGAGGGAGGGGGAGGGAAAAGGGGGCCAGCTCCCGATGGGTGGGGAATGGGAGCTGGATAGTGACAATTGGTATGAAGAGATGCCACTACATTGACCAAGGTCTGATATGTGTGGTTATCCCCACATATGGTATTTGCTTGCAGTATCTGCCGGAACAGATGGTATTTATTTGCACCCCCACCGAGCAAATAAGGCACAAGGCCGATTTTTAATGTGAGGAGTGAAGGGAGGGGGAAGGGAAAAAGGGGACAAGCTCCCGAGAGATGGGAAATGGGAGCTGGTTAATGGTCAGGCATGTGGGGTTGCCCCCACATCTGGTCTTTGCTAGTCATAGCTAGTCATAGCTAGTCATAGCTTGCAGTATCTGCCGGAACAGATTGGATTTATTTGCTCCCCCACCGAGCAAATTAGGCACAAGGCCAATTTTTAATGTGAGGAGTGAAGGGAGGGGGAAGGAAAAAAGGGGGACCAGCTCCCGAGAGGAGGGAAATGGGAGCTGGTTAAAGGTCAGGCATGTGGGGTTGCCCCAACATCTGGTATTTGCTTGCAGTATCTGCCGGAACAGATGGTATTTATTTGCTCCCCCACCGTGAAAATTAGGCACAAGGCCAATTTTTAATGTGAGGAGTGAAGGAAGGGGGAAGGGAAAAAGGGGACAAGCTCCCGAGAGGTGGGAAATGGGAGCTGGTTAAAGGTCAGACATGTGGGGTTGCCCCCACATCTGGTCTTTGCTAGTCATAGCTAGTCCTAGCTTGCAGTATCTGCCGGAACAGATGGTATTTATTTGCTCCCCCACTGAGCAAATTAGGCACAAGGCCGTTTTTAATGTGAGGTAAAAACCAGCTCCCCTAAAAGTAGGCAAAAAGGGGGCACTCTGGTTACCAAAAAAAATAATAATTGTCCCAGTATAGAGGGTTTCCCCTCCATTGACTGGTACATATTATCTGAAGTGCAGTATCTGCCGGAACAGATGGTATTTATTTGCTCCCCCACTGAGCAAATTAGGCACAAGGCCGTTTTTAATGTGAGGTAAAAACCAGCTCCCCTAAAAGTAGGCAAAAAGGGGGCACTCTGGTTACCAAAAATAATAATTGTCCCAGTATAGAGGGTTTCCCCTCCATTGACTGGTACAAATTATCTTAAGTGCAGTATCTGCCGGAACAGATGGTATTTATTTGCTCCCCTATTGACCAAATTAGGCACAAGGCCGTTTTTAATGTGAGGTAAAAACCAGCTCCCCTAAAAGTAGGCAAAAAGGGGGCACTCTGGTTACCAAAAATAATAATTGTCCCAGTATAGAGAGTTTCCCCTCCATTGACTGGTACAAATTATCTTAAGTGCAGCATCTGCCGGAACAGATGGTATTTATTTGCTCCCCCACTGAGCAAATTAGGCACAAGGCCGATTTTTAAAGTGAGGAGTTAAGGGGAAATGGGGACCAACCCCCCGGGGAGTAGGGGAGCTGGATAGTGACAATTGGTATGAAGGGTTGCCCCTACATTGACCAAGGTCTTATATGTGGGGTCGCCCCCACATATGGTCTTTGCTTGCAGTATCTGCCGAAACAGATGGTATTTATTTGCTCCCCCACTGAGCAAATTAGGCACAAGGCCGTTTTTAATGTGAGGTAAAAACCAGCTCCCCTAAAAGTAGGCAAAAAGGGGGCACTCTGGTTACCAAAAATAATAATTGTCCCAGTATAGAGGGTTTCCCCTCCATTGACTGGTACAAATTATCTTAAGTGCAGTATCTGCCGGAACAGATGGTATTTATTTGCTCCCCTATTGACCAAATTAGGCACAAGGCCGTTTTTAATGTGAGGTAAAAACCAGCTCCCCTAAAAGTAGGCAAAAAGGGGGCACTCTGGTTACCAAAAATAATAATTGTCCCAGTATAGAGAGTTTCCCCTCCATTGACTGGTACAAATTATCTTAAGTGCAGCATCTGCTGGAACAGATGGTATTTATTTGCTCCCCCACTGAGCAAATTAGGCACAAGGCCGATTTTTAAAGTGAGGAGTTAAGGGGAAATGGGGACCAACCCCCCGGGGAGTAGGGGAGCTGGATAGTGACAATTGGTATGAAGGGTTGCCCCTACATTGACCAAGGTCTTATATGTGGGGTCGCCCCCACATATGGTCTTTGCTTGCAGTATCTGCCGGAACAGATGGTATTTATTTGCTCCCCCACTGAGCAAATTAGGCACAAGGCCGTTTTTAATGTGAGGTAAAAACCAGCTCCCCTAAAAGGGGTCACTCTGGTTACCAAAAATAATAATTGTCCCAGTATAGAGGGTTTCCCCTCCATTGACTGGTACAAATTATCTTAAGTGCAGTATCTGCCGGAACAGATGGTATTTATTTGCTCCCCCACTGAGCAAATTAGGCACAAGGCCGTTTTTAATGTGAGGTAAAAACCAGCTCCCCTAAAAGGGGTCACTCTGGTTACCAAAAATAATAATTGTCCCAGTATAGAGGGTTTCCCCTCCATTGACTGGTACAAATTATCTTAAGTGCAGCATCTGCCGGAACAGATACTACACTTTGATCTTGGCCAAAAGGTCAGGAAAATGTTTTTGTAATTGACATCGGTGAAATCGCCTATTCATTTAATTGCCAACTCTAATTGGAGACCCATCTTGGTGCACCGGGATGAAGATTAATATTCCTTCTTGCAGCGACTTAGTCCACAATACATTTTCGTCTAAATTTCACTGTATGAAATCTACTGTTGATTTTATAAAATTATATTTACACAATAGCTAGAATTCAAATTTAAAATGCAAGTCTCAAGTGTTATGGTTCTATTGTGTTCTAAACAGAAATATTAATTTCGAACACGCGCCTATCATATCAAAGAATCTACTGTTAATTTTATATGTGGGCTTTTCTGCTTGTGCGGTAATAAAACTTTTTTAAATACACTTGTAGTGTTAGGCTGTATAAGGCGTTAACTTTATTCAAAATCGCCTGTTCCTCCTTTCGTTAATTTTTTCATTTATCGATTATCGATACTTATCGAAGTGAATCCGACAGATAACCTATCTACGAACACTGCCAGGCATATGAAGTAGCTTCGTGTGAAATTTCATAAAACTCGACTCAGCCGTTTTCGAGTCCATAGAGAACTAACACACATACACACACAAAGTTCCTTTTAAAATAGAAATAAAGATAGAGATACTATGTTGGAATATTAATATATTTAAATGAAAGCAGTTGCCCCCTTTTAATTAATCACTGAAATAAGGGGAGGGCATAAACCGCCTCATTACTTCCATGTTAATTAATGAATGTTCAAATAAACATCACCTTTTTCATAAAAGCAAAACGCAAGATTTCATAAATTATGGATATATGTGAAACATAGAAATAGCTGACTTAGATGAAGAGTGAAGAGTTACGATCATCTATTTATAAATAAAATATAATTCTTCAACAAATATTTATTCCTTGGGGGAAAACAGTGCATACGATTCCGCTTGCATGTTAAATAATTCATCATCCTCTTTTGAAATCTATTCACGTTAATTCTCCCAAATAAAGAAAGACATAAATCGAAGCTAGACGCCCATCCTTTTATTCGGAATAAATAACGATAGCTTTCACTCGCAGACACGAAATACTGCATTGCGTAATAATGTTATTATCTATGGAATATGTTTCTGTCTGTCTTTCGGTAAGGAATTGAAATCGAAAACAAATACAGCAAACGTATTTCCGGGTCAAGTTTGCGAAGAATCGAATGGTTATCAGGATTAAGTTTTAAATCTGTCACGCTTGCGGGAAATAGTATTTTTCACGAGTCACTAAGAAATAGATGATGTTGAAAAAAAAAGTGTTATTCTCTTTCTAAGATCTCACAAACACACTGTGAAATACAATGGACTGGTCGATTCAAAAGTGACAAAAATTAAGAAAAAATGTATATAGATGGCAAAAAGAGATACATGTGTTTTTCACAATTATAGCTTAACCTTAATTATAACAATTAAAATGAACGTTTTGTCAAACAAAAGTCAATTCCTGCATTTTATAATTTTAAATCTTAACATTTTAATATTTGTTCCGATTATATATATATAAGGGAGAATGAACTCTTTTTCTGGGTCAACGGCGAACTAGCACCGTGTATATTTGTGTGTGTGTGTGTGTGTGTGTGTGTGTGTGTGTGTGTGTGTGTGTGTATGTGTATTGGGGTGGAGAGGGCTCCCGTAAGCCGTGGTAAAGGCAACCTTTCAAGGAGAAGTAAATCTCTGATTTAAAAAACCATAAAGCGGGAGACCAGTACCAGCATTAAGCTGGTCTGTAGTTTAATTTGTTACTGGCTATCTTGCTCTTGCTTGTTGCTGGATCTCAACATTTTGAACCGAGAGAGAGAGAGACTTAGCTGTCGTACAAAGCTAAGACTCTGTAACATCATCTGTGACATTTGGGCTCATGGATTTTAAATGTCTGAGGGAGTGGCACTCGTCTGACAGGACGTTGCAATCATATATATATATATATATATATATATATATATATATATGTTCGTATTATATATATATATTTGTTCCGATTATATATATATACATATATATATATATATATATATATATATATATATATAAGTATATATACGCATACTAGATTTTTAGTCCATTGAAAACTAGTAAATGTTGTAGCCTGTTGGCTTAGTGTAATATAACGGAGCCCTACGCAGACCGAATGACAGTTTTTAGCTAGTATCCAAGAGATTAATTTGATTAAAGGGGTTTCAAGTTATTAGCGTTGAAAAATCTATCACCACACCATGCTCCACCCAATTCTTGAGAATGAGAGTTGAGATTTGTGGCGCGATTCACGTTTGGAGTGTGAGATTTGAAAGGAAGAAAGACGTAATTATCGACCTGAAGAAATGAAGCTTACCAGGTATAATCCTCTTATGAACAAGTAACGAAAAAATATAAATAATTAATGGAAAAATAAACATGTTAACGTTTTTCATGACTTTATAAAAATAAAATAATGAACGTCTTTATTTTACATTAGGATGGATGTTTGCTCTACATTAATGGTTGGACATGGTTAAAGTTTAGCATTAAATAAAAATCCCTATTAATTCTTATCAATCCTTAACCGTGCATCGAACGGATTCTATAATAAATAATTCACTGCACCTAATTATAACAAAGTTCTATAAAAATTCCAGCCGGATCGTCTAAGTACTTTCAGACAATCTCTATTAATCTTACGATAGCATGTATTATTTCCTGTGTCACATTTACATCCGGGTCGATTAATTGTTATGGGCTTCCATTTATCGTCATAAATAATTTTTCTAAGAATTCTTCATAAGTTTTGGTTTCGGTTTCGATTATAACTGATGGTACTCCAGACACCTATTTTTTCTGAATAATTTTATGAAGAATTCGTCATAAGTTTGGGTTTTGGTTTCGATTATGGCTAAAGTAACTAAAGTTATATATATATATATATATATATATATATATATATATATATATATATATATATATATACATATTTCAAATGTCGGAACGGTACGTTGGTCACGCGGTATTGTCTGTCTGTCTGTGCCCGTATGTGTACAATTCCCTACCAAACTTCTCGAGATTTTACATAAGGGTTATTGAGATTTAAAGGAAAAATATTAATCGGTTTTCGGAAAGAAATTTGGGTTTCAAGGGGTCAAAGTTCTACGATTTGACCTTTGAATCCTTACCAAACTCCTCTTAAAATTTTGGGTCAAAACACTTAAATTTTTACAATAGGTTACTTGGATATGACTCAAACTTTTTAATTTGATTTGAGCCCAAAAGAATAAATGTAAAGGGGTCAAATTTTGGGTCAAAGTTTGAAAAAATTTAATCTCTGCGGTCTCTACCAAATTACTCAGGCAATTTCTGGTCTAAACATTTGAAATTTTACATCAAGTATATTCAGGCATAAGGCAAAATTTTAAATCGGATTTTGGCTGAAAATTTTGCTGCCAAGGTTGAAAATTCAAAAGAGTTTACCTTTGAGGTCTCTAGCAAAATACTCAGCAACGTTTTGGTCGCAACATTTGAAATTTTACATAATGGGTATTAAAGTGGAAAAAGGTTGACCTTTGCAGACACTACTAAACTCCTTCGCCAATGTTGGGTCTAATAAACACCTGAAATTTCAGATGTAAGTTACCTAGACATGAATTAAACTTTTTAATATATATATATATATATATATATATATATATATATATATATATATATATATATATAAGAACGTTTATTCCAGTAAAGCAACTGGTCCTGATGGCATCCCAATTATAGTGTTAAAAAAGCTTAAACCAGAACTTGCTCCTATACTTACGAAACTGTTTAAGCGCTGCCTTAAGGAGAAGTGCTTTCCGACTCCCTGGAAAACCTCATCAGTTTTCCCTGTATTTAAGAATTCAGGTGACAAGTCATCTCCCTCTCAGTACAGACCAATAAGTCTCCCGTGTGTTATGAGTAAGTTGCTGGAATCCATATTAAATAGAAAAATAGTCAACCACCTCAGCAGAAACAACCTTCTTAGTGACACACAATATGGTTTCTGTTCTGCAAGACCTACCGCAGTGCTAACGGTTATATCACACAGGATTAGTGAATCTCTTGACAAAGGCTTCCTTTCTAGGGAAATTGCTCTTGACATATCAAAGGCCTTCGACAAGGTATGGCATAAGGGTCTACTTCTCAAGATTTCCAGCTACGGTATGACTGGAAATGTTTTCTCAATCATTAAATCATTTCTCTCCGATAGGCTCATAAGAGTAGTGGTCGATGAACAAAAATCAGAGGCCTGCAGTTTTAATGCTGGAGTCCCTCAAGGGTCAATCCTAGGCCCAACTCTCTTTCTGGTCTACATCAACGACCTCCGTAAACACATACTTAAATCATTCGTTGACATCTGTGCTGATGACACGACCATCTACAGCAACATATCAAAGGCTGTAAATGACAAAGTTCTCTCTGATTCTCTTTCCTCTAATCTTGAGCGCGTGGTTCAGTGGGGGAATACGTGGCTGGTTACCTTTAATGCATCTAAAACCAAACTCCTATCCTTACATCATCAACGCTCTGATCCCCATCTGGCATCAATTGGGATGGATATCTCTCGTCTGGGTGAGGCCCCGTGTTTTGACAAGCTTCTGGATTTGACCTTTACTTCTGATCTGAAAGTCTGTTGCCAAGGTCGCTGGAAAAATGTTGGGATCCTTCTACCGCTCCAGAAGATATCTCACTACTGATGCAATTCTCTATCTATATAAAAGCCAAGTACGTCCAAGGATGGAATACTGCTGCCATATCTGGGCAGGAGCTGCTAAAAACAGCCTATCCTGCCTTGACATAGTACAAAATCGACTTCGTGGCTTAGTGGGAGATGCACTTTTCTCTACCCTGCAACTTCTCTCCCACAGAAGAGACGTCGCGAGCCTATCCTTGTTTTATCATTATTTCCATGGCAGGTGCTCGTCTGAACTCCAATCTCTGGTCCCCCCTCGCCAATCTTTCACGAAAAGCACCCGTCTAGCTGAATCCACTGTGAAAATTTTCCCCCACTCTTTATCTGTGCCTAAATCAAAACGTGGATTCCACGAACAAAGCTTCTTTCTTAAAACTGCACGCCTGTTGAACTCTGTTGCGTCTGCCTGCTTCCCACCTGGCTACAACTTGGATGTCTTCAAGTCCAACGTTAACAAATTTCTAATGAACCGCCCCCTTCAGTAAACACTTTCAAATCTCCACACTAACGTACTGTACTTGCAATAACCCTTATCCCTGAGTGGCTTCCGGGCCTTGATAACTGTTGACTACTGTGTAATATATATATATATATATATATATATATATATATATATATATATATACTAAAGTATCTGTTCTGATGTTACACTTAACATGAAAATGAATATCAATACACAAAGAAAACAAAATTTTAGGAGTATATATATATATATATATATATATATATATATATATATATATATATATATATATATTCATTATTAAACCCCTTTTTTCTATTAGTATTTATTTGCTACTCTATGAAAGCAAAATGTGACACAAGGTCGTTTTCAATGTGAGCTTAAACCAGCTTCCAAAATAAGAAAGATAAAGGGGCACTCTGGTTGGGACCAAAAATAATAATTGTTCCAGTATATAGCGTTACACTTTCATTGACCGAGACAAATTACTTTAAGTGTAGCATCGGAACAGATACTGCACTTTGAGATATTAAATATTTTATTCAGAAGTTCAAACTGAACAAAAAACTTAAGCACAAGGCCAACTCAAAAGGGGGAAAATAAGGGTCGTTGGTCATCCTTGTCACTTCAGAACTAAACAAAAAATTCTTTTAGCTAGTATCTTCTTTCACCATAATACCGCATTCACCATTTCATACTTAGGGCCCAATTGTTTAAAACATGTTTAATTTAATTCAAACAAAACAAAAGATAACAATAATTGTAGAATTATTCATTTGTGTCGAGGGTGTAAGAAGAAAAAATACAAACGTGGTTAGAAGGACCATCCCAACCCCGTCTAGTTGATAGACCACCCGTTCTGCTCTGGTTTGTAAAGAAATCTGAGCTCCGACGGGACAGTCTCTTATTGAGGGTGCCCTATAGATTGGACGAAATGGAGAAAAGAGAAATTTGGCGGTGAGGAGGAGGGTATTAGTGATTGATTTCTTTCTCTCCAAGATGAGTGAAATTTAGAGTGAGGGATGAAAAAGAAAAGATTGCAGATAGGAGGGGGTAGGGATCTTGGAGGCTTCCTAGTTGGGTAGGAATCGAGCATTCATTCAGCTTGGTAAGAGGCTAAATGTTGATTACACTTGACAGAACTGCGCGTTCCACACCTAGGCGGGGAACACGTATTCAAATTTGAATCCTTTTCGTACACACAGGACTTGCTACATATATCCATCTTCTGTCAAATGCTGCGCGATACAGCCTTCTTCTATCACATCTGATATTTACTCCTAGTTGGTGTTTAAAGTTAAGCGATCAGATCCTGATCAGAAAAAGACAACATCTCCCCGCCACATTGCAGACGCGACGTCCAAATTACCATTCTCGCCAAGGCCAAGGTCATAATGTAGACTATTTGTCTTTCCCTGTCCCACGGAGACCTCACGTTGTCAACGACATTGGAAACGGTAATCGGGCGAGGATGCTCGGGATCAACTCCACGCGGGGCGGATCTCACCCTGCTGCTAACCCCCACACTCACTAGATCCCTTTGGAGTTCCCTACGAGTAGCAGTCACAAGCTCGCTGGACCTTCGTAGTCGTTTTAGTGCGGCTCGGCACTCTTTTAGGAAGCCAGATTCTCCTCGCGGCTTGCGACGACTCTCGACAGAGAGGTCGAGAACAAGGTCGGGGAAGGTGGCAGTAACTTCGGGGTGCCACGGTTGATCTTCTTGCATATAGTGGCGCAGGAAGACAAGCCTCTCAGCGTCTCGATGACACTTTAAGTTCGGTATTATCAAGCCTACCCCCTCACACGGACGTTGAATACGGACCTGTCTACTCACCCAGTGTCCCAAAGGAGCGGATATAAGAGTTCGACAAGAGCTGCTTTAAGGTGTTTTTCAGGCAGGGGAAGTACTGCCAGTTGGTAAAGGATAAGAAGAAATTCTGAGTTTCCTAGGAAGTCGCGAGTTGACTGCAATCTCCACCTTTGACCGTACCCTCGACCAATTTTTGTCAAGCTAGAGACCGGGTCCGAAACACACGCCGAGGATCCGAACCGGGCCATCCGTCCAGCTGAAGGGCGCCGGGAGGTTTGTGTTGCTACTCCATGTGCCCAACCGAAGTCTGACCGAATTACTGCGCTTTAGCTTGGTTCCTGTAATTCTTTCGTACCAACCGAGCGCCTTTAACACAATCTCGATCTCTCGGAAGCTAGAAACAAAGACCGTGACGTCATCGGCGAACGCGGATACCTTTGCATCGTAGCCACCAGGTATAGCAATTCCGCCCAGGGCTAAATTTGCCTCCCCACGTCTCAGCTTGTGGCGCAGAGGTTCCAACGCCAGGACGTAGAGCAGGGGTGACAGCAGACAACCCTGACGAACCTACCGAGAGATAACAAAGGTTTCGAGCGCTTTCTGTTGACTTGCACGACAGTCGTGATGTCTATACATCACGGAAATCCACTTGCAGAAGTCCGGTTTAAAACCAGTGGCTTCTAAGACAGATGCCAGGAAGCGATGGACGACCCTATCGAAAGCTTTAGACTGGTCTAAATTGATCATTTTCTATGCCCTCTCTAGAATCGTGCGGATCAGGTGCAAGTTGGTTTGAATCGATCTTCTTTTCACATCTTAGTTCTGCTCTGGTTCGATCAAGTCGCCGATAACAACCTGCAGCCGATTCGACAAGATCTTGGCCAAAATCTTCAACTCTGTGTTTAGCAGAGTTATAGTAATCGAATTCTTCACCACATGCCCGTCACCTTTCCTCAGTAATGTAATAACTCCCTCGGTGACTTGCCTCGGGATGGATCCTTGAGAAAACAAATAGTTGAACACATCCGTCAGAAGAAAAAGAAACATGGGCGACAGACTCAAATACAGTTCGTATGGCAGACCTGCTCCAGCGCAGTAAAAACCTCCCGCTCCGTCACCCGGCCCTCCCAACTAGCCGCTCTAGCCGCCTCAAAACGGAAAACGTTGGCAAAATAGTCGCTTAACTCAAGGACCGGAAGATCGGGCTGCTGCGTAAAACGCTCCTCGAAATGTTTTCAAAATCCCTTGGAGATCTCCCGAGTCGATTCCAGGGTGCGTCCATCTGGATGTTTCACTTTGCCAATATACTTGTCCGGGCCACGCCTAGACACCTCACGACGCATGTCCGCATCAGAATTAATGCTTTGCTGCCAATCTTTCTAAGCCTAGCTCTAACTACTTGGCCTTCGTAACGCTCGCTAGTCTCGCGTAGAAGGTCCTGCTTAGCTAGTTCCTGACTAACCCTATCACCCTCCCCCGTAGCCCGGAATAGTTTCTGCTCTATCTGCTTCTTCTTCTTCTTGGCCTTATCTAGTGCGAGGCGCTAGGCATACTTGATAGAGAAGCTTCTGATCTTGGTTTTGAGACCTAACCACCACGTAATCCCGATAACCGCCCCCACTAGTGCTTTTTTAATTAATTCTCTTAACTTATCTCGGAAGTCTTGTATCTCCAGAAGCGAGGTGTTTAACTTTCAGTACCCTGATAACTTAGGCCTATTTCCTATCTTCAGCCGAGCCATATCTAGTTTATGGTCCGTCTAGCCTAGCCAAGTGAACGTGAGACAGGATAGGAAGTCTACTTCGCCTCTCCTTACTAACATCCTGTTCAAAAAGGTATTTGGATAGGAGGAAACGCTATTGGTCCACGTCCACATCTACCGCCCCGGATGCTCGATCCGAAACCTGTCGACCAGACCGCATCTAGCCATCAGATCAGCCAGGCTAGACTCGCATCTCTCCGACCCTCTATCTTCGCCTTCTACCTTATCTATCTCAGAGTCTAAGATGGCGTTCTAATCCCTCATTAGCACTACCCGCTTCCGACAATGTACAAACTCGTCGAGCTGACTGAAGAATGAGACCCTCTCACGAGCAGTGCTGGGCGTATG
Source organism: Euprymna scolopes (assembly GCF_053919585.1). Lineage (NCBI taxonomy): Eukaryota > Metazoa > Mollusca > Cephalopoda > Sepiida > Sepiolidae > Euprymna > Euprymna scolopes. The sequence continues at coordinate 125,094,850 of NC_136493.1, read as the reverse complement.
AACCGCGATCACCCGAAACACAGCATCTTTTATGAGAACATTGGCCACAACCAGCCTGCGCCCCGTATCCCTGTGAACATCGTCGACGGTCGCACGGTACGTTTAACCAGCAAGGATACTCCCTTCCCCCGCGTGCTGTCATATGCTCAGAAAACCTCAAAATCTCGGGCCAGTACCTGACAGTCCACAGAAGAAACAAAATGCGTCTCCTGAATCGCAGCCACATCCACTCCAAGACCAGCCAAATTCAAAGCCATGGTACCTACCTTAAGTAGTGTCACACTCAGCTCCGAAGTCAGCCGGGGAAAGGATGCCGACGTTGTATACAAAGCTCAAGGTGGTCAGGTTTTTCATGTCCTGACCTTCTCTCACAATGCCGCTGACGTCTAAAGAAAAGTTAACTTTAGGGTCCTATAGAGTGACGGATTAACCACCCTGGGACCCGTCCCTAGCATTGTTTTGACAGTTCGTCCAGGGAAGGGTCATTTTTCCTAATAAGTTCAATTCTCGGCATGATCCATAAGTTGGTCTTGCAGGACTCTGGAAATCTAACAAAAGTTGTTAGCAGTGGGGCGTCCGTGAAGTTAGAGGGGACATTAACGTTATTTTCCCCTATCTGTTGGCAGTCCAGCAGAGGTTTTACATTTGTTCTCTGCCGGTGGTGTTTGTCCGGTGTCTGGTTAGTGCGGTGTTTGTTGTTGTTGCGGTGTGTGGTTTGGTGGTGGAAGTGGTTTGTGTTTTTGTTAGGGGTGGTGTATGCTCACGGGAGTGGGGGCAACCTTATCTTCCGCTTTCATTCTTTCCTTTTCTTTTTTATTTCGAATGAACCGGGAAGTGGTGAGGTTAAGTTTTTCTCCCTCTCGCTGGCGGATTAATCCTCAGAGGAACAGTCTTTTCTCCGCTTGCCCCCAGTCTCAATTGGTATGGGGACCGTTAGTCGTTGCTGTTTCTCAAGTAGCTGCTCCTGTTGTTGATGTTGCTGCAGCTCTGCCTGCTGTGGGGGTTATTGTTGTTGCTGCTGCTCTTGCTGCTGCTGTTGTTGTTTCGGTAGCTTTTGTTGCTGTTGTTGTAGCTGCTGCATCAGTTGTTGTTGCAGCTGTTTCCGCGGCTTTGGCTGCGGCAACTGTTGTTGTTGATGCGGTTGCTTCGGCTGTTGCTGCTGCACCTGCTGCTGTGGCTGTTGATGCTGTTGTTGCTGCTACTATTGTTGCTGCTGGTGTTGCTGCTGCTCTTACTGTCGCTGCTCCTGCTGCTGCTCTTGCTGCCGCTGATGATGTTGTTGCCGCTGTTGTCGTTGTGGCTGCGACTGTTGTTGTTGCTGCTGCTGATGATGAACAGGTGGTGAGGTTGAGGTGGAGATAGATGTGGTCTTCCATTTACGCCCCGCCACCGTACTCCCGCCGCTGGAACTGTGTTTACTTGTTGGCTTGGAAATGCCTTTTGACCTGTTTCAGGCAGAGCCAGCAGTAAGGCCGTCCACCCTCGGCCACCACCGTTATGTTGGCTTCTTTGAACGATATTCTTGCTGATATGCCTATGAAACCCTCTGTTTTCATCAGCATCGCTACTGGACAGCATCCCAGGTGGACACAGTCTTTGGAACGCGCTGGGACCATCCGACCCACTCCTTCAAAATTACTGAGAAAGACTCCCAGAAGTTCTGTGCGTAGGTCAACAGGAACATTAAATAGTTGTTTCCCGGTATTCTCTGCTGTATATACTTGGCGGGTACATTCAGTTTTTGGAGAAGTTCTGTCATACTACACTTTGATCCCGAAGGCCAAGAAAAATCTACTAAAAAGAAAATACTTTCTTAAATATGTGTCGTTAAATTGCATTCATATGCAAAAGATCTAGCTAATTTGCATATCTTTTAACCATTCATTATAATCAATTCCCTATTTTTTTTCGGGTTTCTTATGGGATACTGATCTTTAGTAAAATATTAGGGGTAATTATTTTCATGCAGATATTCTACATTATGTATACTTACATAATATTGGCGTAAAAAGTCAGTAAACACAAACCTCTTACTATATATATTTATGTATGCGCATATATATATATATATATATATATATATATATATATATATTTGTTTTTAAAAATTTACCTACCAAACTTCTCTGTCAGTGTTTGGTCTACAGACAGGTAACTTCATATATAGGGTATTCGAACCCTATGCGAAACTTAATATTTGCGGTTCAACGGAGAAAATCAGTGCAAAAATGTGAAAATTATAAAATAATTGACTTTACCAGGTGAAAGTCGAATGACGGCAATATGAATATGCATGCGTTACATAATAGCTATGTGTGTATGTTTACGTTTTTAACCTTGCAGCAAACATGTCTTCATAGCTCAGGTATAACCATCAAAGGAAAAATTAAATCGTAGGCTAAACACTTTGGTTTTGATTCTCGGTGGTGGTGCATCATTTTTTTTTTACTTTTTAAATAAGTAATATATATTGGGTCCAATATAATAAAATAATAAATAATAAACCTGCATTAATCAAAATATCATATTTAAGCGTATTTTACGATCGGACAATGGTGAGCGGCTTTTTAGTATATATATATATATATATATATATATATATATATATAAAATAAAAAAAAATTACAATAAGTTTACCATGGTAATCAAAATGGTAAGCTTAAAATATATTATAAATATTAAAGAGTTAATATTTACAAGTAAAATAAACTCGGCCAGATGTAAAAGCTCAATAAAACCGAAAAGGAAATAGATCTTATAATATGAACAAATGATTAATAAAACATGTTAAAAGACATCTTGAAAAAGAGTTAAAAACATATTTAATTTTAAAAAATGAAGCACAAGATAAGTGGATAGTCCTTAATCCGCGGAGTTTCGAAGAAATACTCTCCTTCTTATCAGAGGGCAGGAATTAGCAAAATGCAGGATCGGGTTTTGCATATAAAAGTATTTAATGAAACTACAAGTAAGTCACAGATCTTACTTGGTTAAAAAAAAGGGTGAGGTAAGGGGAACAGGAAGCAAAAGAAAAATTATAAAAGATTTCACATGAATGGATAGTCCGGTGAAGGGTAAAAATCCAAAAATGGTAAATCCAAAACGGTCGAATTTAAAATTTCAATCCAATGGGTAAATTCCAAATGGTTTAAAATTAAATATGTTTTTAACTCTTTTTAAGATGTCTTTTAACATGTTTTATTAATCATTTGTTCATATATATATATATATATATATATATATATATATATATATATATATATATATAAACACTTTATGCGCGTTTCGCGACCAGTAAAGAAAATTATTTCTTTTGTTTATTTGCTTTCTCTTTAAATACGTTCAAATATTAACAAAAGTTCAAAAATAAGATGATAGATTAGAGGACAGACAAGTCATAAATCACGAAAACCTCACCTTAAAGATAACAGAAACACCCTTCGTCAGCAAAATCGTGACATCGCGTTGGGATATTCCCAGGCCGCCATTTTAGACACAACATAACAGACCTAAGATATCTTTCAACTAATAAATCGTAAGAAGGTATGTGAATCTCTCGCAGCTATTTTGATAACAAATAAACGAAGCTTACATTTCATCGATAGAAATGGTTTGATTCTTACTTGGCAATCTAGAAATACTCCTCTTATATTTCTTCCGATTTCGTTGTTAAAATATCGACATTGTAAAAAGCAATATACAAAATGAGAAATGATAAAATTAATGACATGATATGAAAGGCTACTTTTTCAAAATACGTGAAAGTTTCTTTATCCTTTAATAAAAGGGAAACTCATAATAAAATAAGTGGAAGTAAAAATATTATTTTATTATAAGCAATTAATCTTTAGTTACCGTTTATTTATTAAGTTCTCTTAATATGAGTTAGAAAAATATATAACTATATGAATTATCAAAAACAATAAAGTGATATACATATTCATGAGAATAATATAGTCGATGGATATAATAAAAATAGGTTTACCTTAATCAAATATTTGCATGCTAGCGGGATGGGTGTGACTGCAAACCGGGCGATAGCGTTGATATCGGTACGAGTCAGCTAAAATGCGTATTAACAAGAACACCCTTTCCTTGATAAGATTTTTATTCGATCGGAGGAAAACAACGAATTCATAAACGCTTATGCGTAAAGTTACTTACGAAAACGACAGAGATGAACAGCCCCTCCATGTCTCTTGTCACGTCACATATATCTTTATTCCCTTATCCCCCCACTTCCGTTCTTTCTTCCTAAAAGTAAAGAGATAATGAGGGCAAATTATTTTAAATAGGGTTGACGCGCAAATGAGACCATATGAGAAAAAAAAACATTTTTAAAAATCATTCTGAGTCCAAACGCCCTAGGATATACATGTTACCAGAATCCATGGGAGAGAAATCACCATTGAAAATCCATGGATTAAGGAAATCAACATAACCCCTTCTATATATTCCTTTTGTCAAACAATAAATTCTTAATTCGAATATATGTGTTTATATGTTTTTTTTTTCAGAATTTAAATACTACTTAACATATATTGCTCTATGCTTAAATATTGAGCTTCTTCTATTTGGCTAGGATCGCCCTGAAAGTATTACTTCAAGTAATATCTACCAGGATCTTTCATCTGATTTCTAATCAGTGTCTTATCTCGATTATATATATATATATATATATATATATATATATAATGTATAAATATATATGTGTGTACATATATACTATATATATATATATATATATGTATATGTATATGTTTGTGCGTGTGTGTGTGTGTGTATAAACATTATAAACAAATCATCTGTGTGAATTCTGGACAACGTATTGTTGTGTAAAGCTTATACATCGGAATCGACGACAGAGCCCACATATATGTAAGTGTGTGTGTGTGTATGTGTTATTGTCGGATAATTCTATTGTCTGTATTAACTTTATTGCATTTCTTTGTTATTTACCTTTTTATTATTATAATTTTGTATGATTTGCAAACTTGTAAGGAAAGTTTTAATTTAATCTACTTTTTCTCTTTCCTCCGGTGTTTACTCTGTCAGTTTTAACTGAATTTGAATCTTGTGTACTCTTCGATATTGTTTCCTTTTATCTCCTATAATGTCTTGTTTTCTTTCAATTGCTTCATGATCTCCTTTACAATAAACGTTATCTACTTCCCATTGTCTCGTGTCCTTTTTAAACGCAAACGCTCCAATTGATCTTATCTGACTTGCTCGTTTCTATCACGAGCCAATTTATCTCCATGTACATACTTATCTTCCGGTCTATTCTGTATTATTGCTTTACATTCAATCTTTGTAGCAACAACGTTATTTTATTGGTTGATACGACCATCACGATTATATATGAAACAACTGGAACAAAAGGGACGTTCTAAATATGTGTCTGTCCAATCCCTTGCTTATCGGTGAGATACTATTTCAAACATCAGTATATGCAACGACATATTTATATGTAAATATGTAAAATGTAGACTACTAAAATGATGTTGCAAAACCCATCAAAGTAAGTCAAATACTTTTAAGTGAAAACCCCATTAACATAAGACAAATACTTTTCAGCGATTTACCCTCCTTTACTATCCAATGTTCAAAGGAGTTGCACCATACAGAATTCGCTAAGCTTAATTGACAACATTATACAGAATCGCTGTTCTAGAAAAAGTGGCTTGTAGTATTTGTATTTTGGCATATTTTTAGTATATACATATTCTAGAATATTCTTAGTATATACATATTCTAGAATATTCTTAGTATATACATATATATGTATTTACATACACACATATATATAGATATAAACATATTTTTACTATTATTATTCGTATACATACTAATATATATATATATACATATATATATACACAGATGTATGCATATATATATATGTATATATGTGTATTTATATATATATAATTATTTCCACCGCCAAACAACGTCGCAGCACACAAGACCTATGACAGCCAACAAAACATTTTGGCTCATCAGTTTTACATATCCGAAGTCGAGATTCAAAACCCGAGCGTCTTGCATGCGAGGCGAGCATTTTACCACCTGAGCAAACGTGCTGCACACAAGAAAGTATATAAACTAACACAGATCAAGCAAACCGCGCCGAAATCCGACCATGTGTCAAACAGGGGATATTGTCATCAAACCAAGCTATAACACAAGCCAATGTATCGCAAGTAGTCAGATTGTCCAATTTCTCCGCGATTTGCTTAATCTTAATTGATAGACTTTCTTGTGTGTGGCGCGTTTGCTCAGGTGACAGAGTGCTCGCGTCATATGCAGGAGGCTCGAGTTTCGAATCCTGAATTAAATATCTCTAACAGATGAACCGAAACTCGCGTCTTGGACTTCATGTTTGTTAGCCGTCATGGATCTTGTGGGCTGCGACGGTGTTTGGCTGTGGAAATAATTATATAATCTCATAGATTCTGAATATATATATATATATATATATATATATATATATATATATATATATATATATGTAAGTCCGTTTCCTTTGAACTCGAAAACCGCTAGGTCAATTTTAATAAAATTTCACTTGAACGTACGTTACGTTTTTGATAAATATTGATAATCGATAATCGAAATAATCAGATGAAAGAAGGAACAAAAGTTAACATATTATTCAGCCTAACATCACAAGTTTATTTGAGAAGATTTATTTGCACACAAGGCGAAAGGGTCTAATATATAAAATCAACAGTAGGTTCTTTGATATGTCAGGAGCGCGTTCGAAATGAATGTTTCTGTTTAAAACACAATAATGTTTGACTTTTTCATTATCTACTTAAATTCAAGTCATTATCACTGCACAAAAAGTAATGCCAGGAAAATAAAATCAACGATAGTGCGCGTTTAAAATGTACGGTTTACTTGAGAACAAAACCGAAGCATGAGACTTGATTTTTGCATTTTTAAATTTGAATGCAATTTATTATATATAAAAAATAATTTTATAAAATCAAAACTGTGCAATTTAGATGACATTATATTGTAAACTTAGTAATTGCGAGAGCCGGTGAATTTTCCTCCGGGTGCTTTGCGATAGGGTCCCAATTAAGGCAAGCAATAAATCGATTTGATTGAAAAAAAAACCGGACTATTTCATCGATTTCCATGACAATCAAAATATGGGAGTGTGATATATTCGTTGATTACTAATTAATCACGGGCAACATTGGGTAACCTACCTAGTATATATATATATATATATATATATATATATATATATATATATATATATATATATATATTGATAATCAACGAATATTTTACACTTCCATATTTTGATTTTTTTTATATATATCTAAACTTACCTAAACTTCCGAGTCATTATAACTCAACTCCAACCCAATGGAACCTTATATCCGCTCAACCTCGTACAGACTCCTAAATATTAAACAAACCATTGTCTTAGGAACATAATTTATTATACTTCGATCTAATCTCGCCTAATTAATAATACTCACTTATATATATTTTACTTTTATTTTTATTTCTCTACTTATACTTATGTATTTAGACAATTAGTTAGCGAATCCTGTTCCACATCCTTTGCTATTATTATTATTATTATTATTATTATTATTATTATTATTATTATTATTATTATTATAATTATTATTATTATTATTATTATTATTATTATTATTATTATAATTATTATTATTATTATTATTATTATTATTATTATTATTTTATTTATATTTTTCTACATACATATTTTCATATTTCATATCTTATGTTCACATGTATTAATTCTATTAATATCTTGCAATTTTATTTATCTAGTTACTTACACACCTTTTTTTATAATCGATGCATTTAACCCTTCTTTTTTTATACCTCTATTTCTCCCCCAACTCTGCCTTCAAAGTTTTACGCATCTCACGCCCTTCTTTTCCACCCCGTCTCTCTCCCCCTCTTTCTATTCTTATCTGTGTCTTGTTTAATATTTTTAACTCCCCCTCGCTCGTTGATTTTAAACCCCCCTCGCCCCTTATCACCTTCCAATATCTTTTAAAATTTATCTGCTGCTAATATCTGATTGAAGTTATTTGCCTCCTTTTTGTGCTTTTTCTAATATCTCTTTTTCCTTATCATAATAATTATGTCTGTAAAGTCTGATGAAATTATCGGATCGCTGGTACGTCGGTAATCAAAACTAAGTAGAAAACAGTAATAAAAAATTTATATATTTGCTCTGCAATAGTATTGAGCACTCACTTCATGTTTTTACTAATTACCATATTTGCTATACACACACACACACACATATATATATATATATATATATATATACTAGCAAAAGTACCCGTCGTTGACTGGGTTCAAAAGCAGCCTACAGAAAATGGACTCTGATTTATGAAAGTATGATAGGTTATGAAAAGGAAGGGTTGTAAATTTGAGTTGAATTTGGGGGTATCAAAACCAAAGCAAAATATGATGAAAATAAAAATAAAATAGATAAACTCCATAATTTATAATACCATACCTGTTTACATTGAAACACTTATCACAATATTCTGTGGATCTATATTAAAAAACCTTGTTAAACTTTGCGACATATTTCCATTCTATGGAGGCCAGGTGCGAACGAATACCCCATAATTTTATTATACCATATTTCTCCAAACAGAAACATAATTATCAAAGTATACTTACGCAGATAGATATGAAACGTCTTTATTAAAGTATGTGCCTATTTTCATTCTATGGAGGCCACAATTTTATTATATCATCCCTATTTAAGTTAAAACATACTTATCAAAGTATTCTTATGTACATTTATATTAGAAACACTTGGAAACGTTTTTTTGTTTTAATTTTTAATTTTTTTATTTCCATACTTTGTGGACCAGGCGCGAACGCAGACCCCACAATTTTAATGAACCACTGTTCTGTCAGATCAAACATACCCATTCATGTGTCTCAATACATCTTCTATCATTATATGTAATCAGTTTTTTAAAATAGTCAATCATATAGGAGCCTATTCGTGACCAGACGCACACACACACACATACACAGGCAGACATTCAGCTTTATATATATATATATATATATATATATATATATATATATATATATATATATATATATATATATATATATATATATATATACGTGTACGTAGGCGTGCCTGTATCGGGGTGTCCCAAAAACGCCCTATTTTCATTTTTCATCCTTAAGTTCTGTTTTACGAATTTTTGCCATATTTTTCAGGTTGCGTAGAAAGCAAGCCTTTGATATTCTCTTGGTATCCATATGGATTCAGTTGGACGCTAGGTTACGCAAGTGCGCTTTAAAATTCTCGCGGCGTAATTTACCACGAAATTACTAGTTTTGACAGTCGCAAGGTACGAAGATTTTGACAGGACCTATAACCTAACAGAAGGACCATTCCCTGTTTGGTAAAGAAAAAAAAAGAAAACTCTGCGAAACAGGAAGTGTGACAGATGCCCACAAAGTCCTCGGTGATCGATATCGCTCAGACATAATTTGTGATAATATTAAGATTTTATCGGACCGCCTTGAGGAATCCCCTAGAAAAGCAAGACAAGAATTTGTCATTTCAAGAACATCAATTTTGATGGCCATAATCTCTTTCTTTAAAAGAATTAGATTTTGCAGAGAGAAACGAATTGAAATGCTGAGTTAGAGAGTCTAAATGACTGACAAGATGGAGTCCGCTTGAGAAATGGACTTCTGTAATTAATTAACTAAGAAAATGTTCTTCCGGATGATGGAGGTGGAAATAAGCCGATCAATTCCAATTTATATTTCTATTCAATATAAAATGCAACAATCGCGAATTATTCAATTTAGTATAAAAGACGAGTGGAGACGTAAAGTGAGTCAGAGAGGAATTAAGTTTAGGAGTTTGGAATTGCTGTGTTGCCTTTGCATGAAAGAATTGTTTTTCACGCAGACTGTCCAGTAAATTTTTCAAGTTGTAACTCAAACACCGTCTGGTAGCAAGTACGACCTCGTCAATAGAGATGCTTCGATACCACGATGTTTTGACAGGAAAGTGACAACTTCATCAAAGCTGGTATCTCGAAATACAGTCAAAACAGTGGACACCACATCAACTAACTCATAAAAGCCAGGATATGGGTAGCAGCTAACAAGTGTGACAATTGCAGTATTGGTTACTCTACCTGTACAGAAGCGTTTACATTAGTATTGACAGCAAGAGGCTAGCATTATTGTAAATAAGTTATTTTCATGCGTTACATATATCCTATATAATAACCGTTACATGCCGATTCCCGCTAGATAAGAAGTAAAGCCATATGAATCTGGTCAATATCAGATAGGTAAACATTTGTGAAAATCAGTTGATGCATAAGCTCTTCGCTTATGCCGACATTGTTTCCAGTCGTCCTGGACTTAAACCTTCCACTGGCAGTACCAATTTAGGAAAGGTGTGTTTGGTTATTGCAGAACCCATATTTAACAGTTACTCTGACAGCTTCCCTTGTAAGGGTGTGCCCAGTTTTTGCCGTCTGGAGCGGTCAGAAAATTTTCCTACCCCGCTGAAATATAATCACCTGTTCCCCTTCCCCCAGCTCGTTGCCTCCCGCTGGCATATGATTACCTGTTGTGCCGTTCCCGTCTACTGCTGGCATATGAACACCTGTTAGAACCTTCAAAATTCCAAAAAGCCCTCAAAATATTTATTTTCATTAAACTAATGTTTATACAATTCTCTTCAGATTAATGTTTACACAATTCCGCTTTTTTTAATTTTAATTTAATTTGACAATTTCTTTTCAATAATTTGAATAATAATAAGTACGTAAACATTAATCTGAAAGGAATTATGTAAACGTTAATGTGAAACAAAAGAAACCAAATATTTATTTTCAAAACAAAAACGTATAATTCAAATTATAAGAAATGTTAAATTAAATTAAATTAATCAGCTACACAAACAAATATGATGATAAATTTAAAGTAGAACATTTTGACACCTGAAAATGTTATGAAATGATAAAATCATTTTTATTTACTTTTTCTTTGTTTTTAAAGTCCGAATTTTCATTAAAAAACATGGCTGTGTCAAAGAAAGGATAGTCCGATGTAGTTTCCTTTTCTTTTTCTTCATAATGTTATTATTAAGAGGACGAGCCTCTCAAAGTGAAAAAAAATGTCTTGTATCGGCGCTTTTTGAAATCCTTGTGTGCAATCGCTTGGTTTAAGCGCAAAATCTTAGAACTGGAAAGTCACACATTTTAGAAAAAAATTTTTATAAATTTAAATGAGAATATCTGAAATTTGAATTTATAAATTTAAATGAAAAATGTTAAGAAATAATAAAATCATTTTTATTTACTTTTTTACTGTTTTTATTTCCGAATTTTCACCAAAAAACGCATGGCTGTTTCAAGGCGAGGATAGTCCAATGTAATTTTCTTTTCTTTTTCGTCATAATGTTATTATTAAGAGGACGAGCCTCTCGAAGTGAAAAAACCGTTTGTATCTGTGCTTTTGGAAATCCGTGTGTATAATCGCTCGGTTTATGCGCGAAATTTAAGAAATTTGTTGTAGTTAATAATGTTTGAATCATTTATAAAAAAAATTTAATTCTTTTTTAATGAGTGTATTTATGAATTGAAAATAAGGCTATAAATTTACTTTTTCTGAGCTAACTATCGCAAGGTATCAAGTCGGTTGAAAATTTACAAACATACTTTTCGCACTTTTTTTCGGCCAAGTTATCAATAACTCTATCAAAATTCACTCTATCGACAAGTTCCCTCTCTATGGAGAGGGTTGTCAAGTCTGTAAGCCTTGTCTGGCTCATTTTTGATCGAAGGTAGTTTTTATGAATTTCAGTTTCGAGAAAGAGCGCTTACAGCTGGCAACGCTAATATCTCGGGTAAGGAAAATGCGCAGCAAGATGACAATATTAGAGACGGAACCCCCAAGGTGGTATCTCTGTATAAAGTTCAAAAGTTCAAGAGGTCCATTGATTTTGTCTTTTCTTGCAGCTTTCACAAAATACTGTAATCTCTTTTTATCTTTTTCTATATTTTCGTCAACTTCACCAAGCTGACAATCATAGTTATCAAGATTTGACGGTGTAAGAAATACGCATTTACTTGCAAGATTGTGAACTTGTGGAAATCTGCAAGATATTTCTTCAGTCAACCTGTCCATAACAGACAGCATTGACGTCTCAACTTAGTATCAAACCCCAGCGTTGCATCAGTCAATCGTTCACCATCCATTTGTTTTTTGGGTTTTTTTTGTGGACACGATGCCTCATGCTTATCCTCATTTCAGAGCAGTGTTTTTTTACTCGTCTATTGTATCTTTTCACTATTCTGAAGAAGGCAACCTCTCAACGCTCTCAGCCTGACATAACTTTGTTACAGATCCATCCCTTTTCTTTAAATATACTTCTGGGCATCATTGATTTCTGGGAGAATAGTTTTCCAAATGCCTAGAAATAAAAGAAACAGAAACGACAGTACTGAGTTGAGAATTAAAGATTTATCTGATCTTTTAGTTGCATTTTCTCCTTTTTCTGTGAGCGGTTCCAGGGCAATGACGATTTCCAATAATTTTTCACCACATTTACAGCGTCTGCTCGATTACTCAATCTAGTTTTCACGGCCAGCTTGATACTTAGACAGGTCAACTGAATCAAGATGTTCTAGCGATGTTTAGATGCAGACAAGAACGAGAATAACCGGTCCAATATGAAAAAAAAATGTAACAGAGTGAACCGCTACAGAAGCGTCATGTACACAAGCTAGATTTAATGAATTGTTAGTACATGGCACAAATAAAGCTTTTGAGTTGATTTCCGAGATTCGTTTCTGCACACCCGATCGGTGGCGTACCATAATAGCTGCATTGTAAAATACCTGGCCAATACAATCACAAATCTGAATCCCATTGTTCTCCAATTCTCTCAAAATCAGTTTAGAAATGTCATCCGCACTTCTACCTTTCGAAGAAACGACTCCTCCACTGTCACTTTATTTTCGTCAATTGTTACGTAGCTCAGCACTTCACTCATCTGGTCCTTGTGAGATACATCAGAGGTGATATAAAAATTAATGCAAAAATATTTGCTTTCCTTGAGCTGATCGATGACTTTCTTTCTAACCTGTTTTCTTTCTCATCTGGTGACAGATAAGAAGTAGCGATTTTCTTTGCCAGGTTAACTTTTACCAACTGTTCACGGAGAACAGGGTCATACTTGGCCAATAAATTTACCAATTCTAAAAAATTCCGTGTTTTTCTGATCTCTTTCATCATTATGGGTGTCTTCCCGGTGATCCCGTAGTGCTTAGGCAGAAACCTTATGATGTCCAGCAATCTAGCTAGAATTTCCCGCCACATCTTAGTTTCCTTCTCAATAAGATTTTGCTTTACTTTGTCAACAATGTTTTCTTTCAGCAAGTCGGATCTCTAGATTCTTTCAGTTGAGAAACGGTTGAGCAATATTAATTGGACGTAAAATGATTTTTCATTTCTGAGACATTTTAACATTTTAAAACACTAAACAAAAATTATTATTTTCCTCATGGAAATAAATTCTGTAAGCTTTTTTTTTTGGGGGGGGGCGATTACGCAAAGTTTTACAACCTCGCCAGTCAGATCTCAGCATAGTGACCATTTTTACAATGTTAGAGTAGCCTAGAAACGATGATTATACATCATTTTAGGTTAAATTTATGTACGAACATTTAAATTTAAAAATGATTGTTTGCGCTTTTTCCCTGCAAGATTTTCAAAGTGTGAATAAACAATCGCATAAAACAAAATGAAAGTCAAATAAAACAAAAGGAATTTATCATTTTTTAGCCAAGGGTGTTAGTCTAAAATTTTCACAATATTAGTAAAAAGTATTTGTTATAATTATTTGTATCTTGTTTTTTGTTTCGTTTTTTTTTTGTGCATTAAACCAGATCAATCTACTACATATCTATGACATTGTCAGTAGTAATAACAGAGCAAATATTGATGATTAGGATAAACACATGAACATTCTTTGGTAGAGAAAACATACAGAATAGTAAAGAATACATTCACATCCGTTCTTAAGTTAAGATTTGTTTTCTATATAGTAACTATGTTAATTAGAAGCTCATATTAAAAAATAAAGAGGGGACCTTGTTAACTATACTGTTCCTATAGCGTTTTATTTCGCATAACAATCGTTAATTATTTTCAATTGTGTATGAAATATTCAAATAGCATTTTGCCAACTAATGGCAAATGCAAATCTGCTTTGTTTTAAAATAAAAATTCATCTTTAGCTGTTTCATTGATTTTAATAAATTAAAAGGAAAACATTCGAAAAAAATATTTAGACCCCCCCCCCCCGTATATTTAATATATATCCCTCCCACACATACATTAAGTGTATTTTTTGTTTGCGAAAATATATGCAGACATGGGAGGATTTTAGAGTAATTTGAATAAAAAAGACAAAAACAAATCACTAATTAAATATTTAGAAATTTAAAAAGAATCGAAATAGGGAATCGTATCGGATCAGGAATTTAAGACAGAATCAGTAATTGAATCGGCATCGGGAAAAATTTGGAATCATCCCAGCACTAGTATATATATATATATATATATATATATATATATATATATATATATATATATATATATATACATACATGGGTACACATATGGGTATATATATATATATATATATATATATATATATATATATATATATATATATATATATTTATTTGCACCTAGGGGATCGGACAAAAGCACCGGACAAAACCCACCAGCTAATTAAAGCAAAAACAGATAAAACCCAAAATTAATCAAAAACATTAGAAATTACTTTTTATATTTTAATTTTAATTTAATTAAATTTCGGAAAATAAGACCCCGAGGAACTAATTTTGCCAAGGTGTGAAAATTAAGCATCTACGGATTAAATGTTGATCGAAAATAGAGTTTAAGACCATTCTTAAAGACGATATAGTTTTAAATAGGATCCACGTGCCTCTCACAGAAATATACATATTTTTAAATATTTACACTTGTTTTAAAGCAAGTAAGTCGATTTTTCGAAGTTAGGTACGCGTTATAAGGAGATTTTTCTTGTATTATCTTTTACAATCATTATATTAATAAAAATAGTAAAGTTAAAGTTCTAATGCCAGAATTAATTCATCATAATAAATTTCGGTTTAATCATAAATACGTCAGTGATTATAAAATTTTGTTAATAGTTTGAAAAGAAAAAGCAATGACTCTGTGATTGTTTGAAACTTAATAGAAATTCGGCAGTATTTAAACTATCAAATAGAAAGCCACTTTAATATTATTTAAGGTGTAGCGCTTCGTTCCCATTTAAAAGTATATTGCCTTATATGACGATCATAAAATCTGTTTACAATCGATTTTTATTCCGTACCTGCTTAATGTTTCTATAATTCCAAAATTATGTAATTTTCTGTTGCTTATTTTCTGTTGTATCATTTAATTATCAGTGATGTCTGAAAGTATTTTCTTAACAAAAAAGCTTTGTTTAATTTTTCATTTTTTTTGGAACATGTAAATCAACTGCTTTCTTTAAAAGATTACCTAGAGCGTTTATGCAACCTTTTAAAAACTTTGTTTTACAAATAAAATACATTTACATCGTATTTTGATATTATTATCATTTTGGTTTTAGTGATAATTTTAAAACAATAAATATTTATCATTAGTACCAATAATGAAAAATTGAATTAAAAATGTAAAACAATCGGTTTCGGAATCGTTTTTTTACAACATTTCGGTATTAAATTTAGAATTTTTTGTTAGCGTTTAATTATTTCTTTTTATTTTTTATTTTCTATTTTTATCCTCAAAAAATGGCACCGTCTCGTATGTGCCGTTCGTAAAATAGGGACACCTTTTTTCGATTCCAATACTTCTAAAGTCCTGATTTTTTAAAAGCTTTTCGGTATAAAATTTAATACATTTTGTTATCTTTTATTTATTTTTATATATTTTTTAAAAGCTTTTCGGTATAAAATTTAAGATATTTTGTTATCGTTTATTTATTTTTATATATTTTTTCTGTTTGCTATTTTACCTTCTCAACGTTGGCCGCTCGTAAAAAACGGACACATTTTTCTAATTCCAATACGTATAAAAGTTTTGATTGTTTCAACCTATTGTATATAAAATTGCAAAATTTTTGTTAGCGTTTATTTATTTTTATTTATGCTTTCTATTTTCTATGTTTAACCTCTCAATATGCCGCCCCTGACATATGCCGCTCGTACAATAAGGGCACATTTTTCCGATTCCAATCCCTCCAAAAGTTCCGATTTTTCGAAAAACTTTTCGGTATAAAATTTAAGATATTTTGTTAGCTTTTATTGATTTTTATTTATTTCTATTTTTACCCCCCCCCTCAAAATGCCGCCCCCTTACATGGGCCGTTTATAAAATAAGGACACATTTTTCTTATTCCGATACCATTCGAAAGTTCCCATTTTTTTTTACAACCTGTTCGGTAAAAAAAAATCAATTTTTTTGTTAGCTTTTATTTATTTTTTCTATTTTCTATTCTTAACCTCTCAAAATGCCCCCCCCCGACATATGCCGCTAATAAAATAGAGACATATTTTTCTGATTCCGATATCTCTAAAAGTCCCGTTGTTTTACAACTTTTTCGGCATAAAATTTCAGTTTTTTTGTTAGCTTTCATTTATTTTTTTTTTACCCTCTCAAAATGTCGTCCCCTGGAACGTACCGTCCGGAGCGGACCGCCTCACCCTTGCTACGCCACTGGTTGTGCCCATTGTCTCTCCAAACCGAACGTGATACATATATCCATGTTTCATTGATAAAAGGAGTTATCTTTATCTGATCAGTCTAGTCAATTGTCTTTTTTTTTTGTCTTCAGTTATACAGCAGCAAAGGGTTATTTCTCCGACGTCATTATTCCTATTCCTCTCGTAACGACAACTATAGAATTCCTCTGAAAATGAACGCTTCGTGATCAGTTTAACCAAAATCTCGACAAGAAAGTCCCTAATGGCAAATAATAGTTTCACCGGTCTTTAGAATAAATAGAATTATGCCAGCCAATGGCATTATTGGGCAGGATCCTATGTTTGCGTGAGCTTCACACGTCGGTCTCCATTCGGAGTAATGAAATCGCCCAGAGGAAATTGCAATGCGAAACATATCGCACGTACCGCGCTTTGGTTAATTACTGTCGAAACATTAGGCATGTTTAAGATGGAAGACACCGATTCGCCGAAAGTGTTTTGCTTCGGTGTAATCACATCACTCTCACACAACAGCTTTGGAAAATCATATCTAATTTTCACAGACCATCGATCATTGGTGTTGGTTCTCGTGTGTGGATGATTAACCACGACCACTGCCATCTCAAAGCTGCGCGATTGCCCAATAGCTGTCTCAGGGAAAATATATTTAATTATTCTATTTGTTCTAATTTAGATTTTAGACTCATCCTCCCTTTTTCATTAGAGGCTATGTCGGTCGATCGATCA
Organism: Euprymna scolopes; assembly: GCF_053919585.1. Taxonomy (NCBI): domain Eukaryota; kingdom Metazoa; phylum Mollusca; class Cephalopoda; order Sepiida; family Sepiolidae; genus Euprymna; species Euprymna scolopes. The sequence continues at coordinate 125,077,307 of NC_136493.1, read as the reverse complement.
TGTTTCTGTTGCGAAAATAATTTACATTCATGAATTCGTACTTACGCAGAATAAGGACCGTGATATCTTCGGAATTTTGCGGGCAGTTTAGGTAAAACATCGGAAAGTGTGAATACGCTGAGTCAAATCACATCAGTTAGCGTTATTTCAGAAAAAAAAATATTTGCTCTCATCGGTTATCAAGAAGCACACAACTAAATATTAATCTTGATTTGAATCAAAACAATCATAAGATAAAATAAAACTAATAAAAACAACAGAAATAATAGATTTCCATTGAAAAAATTAGCCAGCGTAAGCATGTAAAACAAATTACGAAACTTTCGTTTCGATATTTCACGTAAACTTCCCGGATAATTCCGATGATAACACGGTCATTATTCTGCATAGGTACCCATAAATGTACTGATTGTCATGCCCGTGGTCAACGTCATGATTGTATAGAAGGATATTTAGATAATTATAGAATGCCTCCTTCAAATTTGGATGGTTGTTACAACTGTCACGTCGTACTCAGCATTGATCATTATTTAATTAAATGGACGAATCTTATTTTAGATACACCAAAGACTTCTTATAACTATATTTATATAATTATTTTTTTATTTTGCTAAAAATAATGCGTAGTATCTTATCTTATAGTACACTTAATCTTTTCTGCTCTCCGTCAGTTAAGGAAAATTCCTTGACTTTTTTAAAAAGTTTGTCCTAATTGTCTTTTTAAGATCTGTTTCTTCCCACATTAAAACCTACTAACATTTGGAAGTTTGTGGCTGTCGTGTTGCGAGAGAATCGCCTATATTCACCTGTGGAAGAAAAACTTTGTCGGGAGAGAAATACAGTCTTCTCTATAACTCGAAACATTTTCTCACACGTGATGGCATTATATATCTCTATGAATTATATTATCAGACTATGTATAAAGTATATCTGGACTGGTTAATCTCTGTCCCATTTCAGAGTTTTTTTTTAATGTGCAAAAACGTGTCTGTAATTTAATTGGCCTCGCCCTTTCTATCTTCTTTGCGACTTCTCGCGCTTCCTCTCTCATTCTCTCTCTCTCTTGCAATGTTTTCTTGCTAGTATTAGTCTTTTGTGCAGATACTATTATGACCTGTCTTTTTCGTAATTGTCTAATTTATTTACTACTTCTTTTGTTACAGGTCGTTTGATTTGTTGGTTTAGTAGTGTCCAAGAATTCGTTATTTAATACATTATTGAAATACAACTTTCTATTTCAGTAACTATTTTACAAGAACCGCGTATTCGTGGAATTACTTTCTTCTCACTGTTTTCATTCTTTCTTTAATTTTGGTCTTTTAAGACTAAGGTTTGTATGCATCTTCTATCATTTCGATAATTTCCTTCGTTTTCGCGAACTCCTTACATCAAGTAGGATTTCGCTTTTTCTGGAGAAAAAAAAAATGAAAAAAAAATGGATTTCTATTTGTAAAGCAATTATGTTGCTTTTAACTTTTAAATAGCACGTTCGTTAGTCTGTTACGCTTAACCTTTATACGAGGTGCTTTTAATAGGTTTTCAGACGTTTTTTGCACAGGCATTTAAAAATTGTTGTAAACTCTTGAATATTTAGTATGTTATTGCTATACATTTTATGACACAAATGATTTCAGCTTCAAATTAACGGCTGCAGCAGAAATTGGAATGCGCCTTCCTAAAGCCTGATTTTCACAGCTGGCGAATATTATAAATGCAATCTGGACGTGAGGACACTTTAAAAGAACGATATACAATAAAAAAAAATATGCTTTAAACTTGGAAATATACCACAGAAACGTATAGAATGCTTCAAACTGCTTTTGGACCATCTTGTATTAATCAAGCAGTTTTTGAGTGGCATAAAATCAAGAAAATCAGGAAGTCTGTGAGGGATGATGAGAGGTGTAAGAGAAATAAGGAAGTCAAAACACCAGAGTTGAATGGCCAAATTAAGAATTTATCGTAAAATCGATTAACTGATGAGCATGAATAGAGTGATAATGGTACGAATATAGACAACAAAATCAATAACTTGGATGAAGACCGTCGTGTGTCTATAGAGATAATAAATGGAAAGTGTGATGTCTGTTGAACCTATACACACAATTATTCGCAAGAGCCTTAAGATGCGAAAGATTTCCGCTACGTTTGTCCCAGGCGTGCCCAGAGAAATCAGGGAGAAAGACATTGTCATGGCAGCAGGGAGATGGCCAATTCAGATCTTGCAGTTTTTGATGCTCCAGTGACCTGCGATGAAAGCCAGATCTACTGCTATGACCCAGAGACCAAGAAGATAAAAAAACAGAATTCCCCAAACCCAAGTAGCTAGACAAAGCAAATCCATTCAGAAATGTATAATGATCCATTTTTTGACAGCGAATGCATGATCTACATGCATTGGGTTCCTACTGGACAGATAGTAAACAAGAAATATTATGTTGTGGTTTTAAGGGAGTTCAGGAAGAGATTCTGTCGGAAGATGACATCACTTTTCAAATTGGGTCAGTGACATTTCCACCGGGATGATGTACTAGCCCACAACTCCATCCTTGTCACAGACTATTTGACAAGGATGGAATTCAAGACAGTTTCTCACCCTCCTTATACTCCAGACCTTGCTCCCTGTGACTTTTAGTTATTCATTAAGCTTAAGGAAACCCGTAGAGGCGTTGTTATGTGACAATCACAAAAGAATACATAAGAAGGACAAGAAAACTTCTCGAAACCAAACTGTATAGTAGAAACCTAATAAAAGGTATAAACACGTTGGCATTGTGTCACATATTCCGGACAGTTTATTGAGTGAACCAAAAAAGAACATAGGCAACTTAACCAGAAGGCCAGGAAACGCATGACTATGCACAATGCACCACACCAAAAGGATGATACTGACCGACTGGAAATAGGACTGGTTTGTGTAGAAGACTGTATAAATAACACGAAAAAAGAATGAGAAAAATACATAATGCAGAATACTGAAAGAATAATTACCACAGCAAAAGACACTGAAAGTGAGAACAAGACAGAAAAATACAAGGGATATAATATAATGGGAAGAGAACCAGCTAAGCGGAAGATTCATGAGGGTAACAAATGACGAGACTAATGAAAACACTTGGACAAAACGGAAACCTAAACAGAGAAACTGAATCCCTATTAACAGCCGCACAAGATAACGATATCGGACAAACCATATCAACAAAGGTTCAACAAGACACATGAAAACAGTAAAGGCAGGCTCTGTGGACAAAGAGACGAAACAATAAACGGCATAATAAGCGAATGTAGCAAACTAGCCCCAAATAATTTAAGAATAGACGCAGCCAAGTGGGGAAATTGGTACACTGGGAATTATTCAGACAACTGCATCTTGAAAACACTATGTATGAATAAAATCATAGATACAAACTAATATATCTTTTTATTACATTGATAGGTGAAAGTACATTATATTTACTATGTAAAATATGCTACTCGAATAATTGTTTATTTTCCTATTTCGATGAGTAACTTAATTGTCATTTTATATTGAAAAAGGTTAATCAAATGTAGCAATAAGTAAATGTTTGGTTAATCGCATTCGAAATCGACACTAAAAATGTTTTACTGTGTTCGAAAATACGAACTCTTATGCTGATAAGCGACTGGTTCTAACGTTAATGTCTATGTCGAACGGGTAATTGATGTCTATTACGAAATTCTATCTAAGTATAAGAACGTTTGTTAATTCAAGCTATTAGTTTAACTTAGTAGTATAAAATTATTGCGTTTTGAGAAAGCGAATACTTTTTCCGTGGCATGTGGTGATATAGTTATGAAAAATACCCAGTTATTTCGAGTTCCGATATAGGACTTAATTTAATGAAGGTTAAATATTTGCTACTACCTATGTGGGATTACGTATTTGAAAGGGTGTGAATATGAAATATTTGCAAATGAATTTCCTTGTTGTTTTCCTCTATTGCCGAATCTAATAAGTTTAAAATGACGTGTTTTAAATGTAATATCAAGTAAAATTGCATTAACTTACTCCGATGATGGCCATTCGTTTCCTTCATTTTCACAGAACCTCTTACCGCTGACTGAAATTGTTGGTGACTAGAAATTAAATGTCATTGTTCAGTTGAACACTTACAGATATTGGCGTCGAATTTACTATGTCTTTTTTGTGATGTTTATTTTTCTTTTTGATTATCATCTGAATTTAATTTTTCATATTTATTTCGCTGCTGAGGGCGTGCCCTTTTGAAGAACGTCTGCACATGTGTAAGCATCACGAACGTTTATGTAATGACTATAAATATCTGAAAATATGTGTGGCACTATATGTCAGTGCCACGGTTGCTAACACACTCTACAGCATGGCTGGGTGGTGATTTGGCCATAAGCGTAGAGATACACAGAAATGCAATCCCAGAAATGTCTTTCTTGATCGGCCTCTTTTTGGTCCGGACAACATGGGGTGAGCACGCGTGTTTCTGTCTCTCCGTAAACGAGAAGGAGCCACCCCCTCCCCCTCAACACTAGTTAAGTATAGTTAGTTTAATCATTGTAAGATATGTAAAGTGTAAATTGTTTTTGTAATATATAGTGTATTCATAATGTAAAATAAAATAGTTAATTATGTTTCTCATATATTACGATTGTGTCGTGTGTTTTTCTTGTGTTTGCCATGAATGCCTCCAATTAAACAACGAAGTGGTCCGGAGCACGGAGAAAGGAGGTTCCAACCAGAATGCCACCAGGGTGAAGAGGTCATCTTGAGAGAATAAAGGAGCCACACCCACATCCAACATCTCAGGTACGCTTTTCTTTTCGATACACCGATCCTAATGACTGGCCCATCTTCACATTTTCATGGGACCTTTTTTGTTGATGTTTCCATGCTTTAATCTGTGGATATTGTTTATTTCCCAGGGGAGCTGGTTGCGTTCCCAGAACGTTTCTCAACCAAGTAGCCCTCCCTGGGTAGGCGATGGAACTATATATGAAGCGATCTTATTTGTAAGCTGATCAAAATTATCACCACAACTAAAAATCGGGCAGTCCTTAAGTCCGAGAGAGGCGAACCGACTTATCGGAAAAGAGGAATAAAATGTATACGATATATTGTCCCCAAATAAGGATTAAAATTTTCATATTTACCATTTCTAGCAAATACTACGGTGTGTATTCAAGCCAGAATACGCGCACCCACCCTTTTAAATACGTAATCCCAAATAGGTAGTAGCAAATATTTAACTTTCATTAAATTAAATCTTCCATCGGAATTCGAAATAACTGGGTATTTTTCATAACCATATCAAATGTACGAAGGAGATTTCAAAGTTCTTTAACAAAAACGTGGCATAAATAAAATTACTATGTTTTCCTAACATGAATCACACAACATTGTGTATTTACTATTGTTACGCTCCTGTATTGAAACATGAACAAGGAATTATTCATACCCTTGACTAAGTTAGGCCAGCAGGAGAATTCTATACATTTGTTAAACAGCGTTCTTCTACTAAAACGTGACGTCAGTAAAATTGCTAAAATTGACTCCCTTGCAAGAATAACATAACCTTTCTATTTATTTAAGTCATATAATAAAAAAGTGTATTTAATAATAATAATAATAATAATAATAATAATAATAATAATAATAATATGTATATATATATATATATATATATATATATATATATATATTCAATTGTAATTAATAATATATAGTGTTTGGGTGTCGATTACGAGCGTAGAATTATGATGAGATCGAGTAATAACGACACATACCTCCTAAATTTACGAATGCGACCTACCGATCAACGGCGTTCGAAACAATATTTATAGCTGGTCTGTAACGAACCATTCGCCAAATCTTAATACATAGTAATTTTCTATCATAAGTAATGGCCATCTGACATGTCTTTTTAAGATCGGAGAGATTATCCACGTTCGTGTAAACGACAGTCTCTTTGTAAGCAAAGGGAATGCCTGTTATGTTTAGGCATGTTTAGTTTTTAATATATTCCTCTATTGTATATATACTATAATGCTATTTTTATTTTACATATACATAGTTATCCCATTTTTGGTATGTTTTTCTCTAAAATCTCTCGCGCATGTTGAGTGAGGGCGAAACCTGCCGACTCACTTTCGTCATTGTTTTTTTATTACATTTAGTTCTAATCACAGATATTATGAAAATAACTCTTCCCTTAATAATTGCAGTAATAAGTATCTCTACTTCCTCCAAAATCATAATATATCAAATTTATATAAGATTTGCGTTCCTTTCTAATGGAGTCAAAGGTTGCTTTGGGACGGGATTTGCATCCTTCAACCAGCAGACATCGTCACTTCCTTCATTAATAATTGCAAAAACATGAACCATTCGTGCCTGTATGTGTAAAAATAATAGTTTTCAAGCCCAACATAAAGGGGGCCAGTAATGGTAAAACGTTACCATTAACTGGTCCCCTTTATGTATGGCTTGAAGCCGACGGTACCAATGTTTTTCTGAACTTCTGTACAATTTAATAAATAAATATTAAGCTCTTCTATGTAAAAAGTTTTCCTTTGTAATCGAGCTCTTTGTTGGAATTCTTTCCCCAAAAGCAATAAACATATATATATGACAGCCCCTTTAAGAAATTCGTTTCTTATCGTTGAGCACTTTCTGTTGAATTAAAAGTCGGTCAATTTAGCTCTTATGCGTAGATCATCGTATAACCATTTGATCACTGTCTGTCTGACGTAATGAACATTTAAATTAAAATGTTTAAAATTCAACGCTATTTCACACGGTTAATGGTAGCCGAATGGATACGGCCTCCGCTAATCGAGCCAGAGATGTCTCGTGTCGCGGGGTTCGAATCGTTCGACTGGTAGTAATCGTGACACCCTGCACTGAAGAATCCCAAAAGGATGAAACACTAGTGTCTGTAGGTATTTAATTATTATAGTAAACAGAAAAAAATAATTATATATATATATATATATATCGATTCAGTAGGTACCATATTAAAACTTGAAGCCTGACCGACAGCGTGTAAACAGAGTATCTTATAGGAATGCGTGGTCGCATTTAAATCACGAACATTACCTGCGCTTTGATACGCATAATATCCTAGAGACAAAGGTTGACAATACTTAATTAAATCTTTAAGTTGATGCACAGAAATATGCGAAATAATTTCCGACTCAACAGTTGGTAGCGAAGACTGGTGTAATTTTCCTTTCACAACCTGATTTGATTATCGCTTGTCAGACCTGTATCTAACATTTTACTTTTGGTCAATCACTCTGAGTTTAATAAGTAATGGACGAGGAATCTCTTTGATGGAAACTTGCATCTCGATTAAACTGTTTGTTCTGTCTGTCACGCAGCAATGTAGAATTGATTTTATATTGCTAAACGTTCATATAATATTGATAAATCTTATTTTCGTTACACTAAAGTATATCAACAAAAGTCTCTGTTAGTCGACCCGTCGAGTGTAATTTAGAAATAGTATTTTCCTACTTTTGTAAGTATAAAATAACATGTAGTTCGTCTTAACACCAGACGGCCGGCAGCTTACTATAACCCTCTTAAAAGGCATGTAATTATATTGTTATGAATAACTGTTTATTATCTGTAGGGACACTAGTGTTTCCTGCTCACGCAATCATCAATGTAGGAAATGAAAATGTACCGCTCAAAGGATTCGAACCCAGTCAAAAAGTCACCTTTAGCTTTGCAATCTTGTATTCAATTTCAAATTATTATCAACATGTGGAAAGAAAGAGGGTCCTGGATATGACCTTAAACTATATCCGATGGTGAGGTCCCAGCTTGCAGGCCTTAGGGAGTGTGGAGCCACCCTTTAATTGCCATTGCTCCCAGGTCCACTCTGACCCGGAGTGGTAGTACTTGTTAGGGTCCCAACTATGGGTTAAATAGAAACCGACTTGCAAAAAACAAATATATTTTATTAAAACAAAATTCTTCAAAATCACCGGATTCGGCATTAAATAACCCGAAAAGGGTTGATATGCCGTAAAACAAAAACAACCAGCAAAAAAAAAAAACAACAACCAAAGAAAGAGATTTTTTTAAATATATATACTAGACAATGCGTGGCCCATTGGGTCAGTATATGTTGTAGCTAGCAATGAAATAGTCAGTATACAGAATAAATGTATAAAATGCAAGTTAGTATAAGGAATTAATGTATAAACGCGCAAAACTTTTACGTACGCACGAAAACTAACATGGCGACTAGTGAAAGCAACACTGAATACATTCGATGATACACGTCTTAATACCATCGCCCTCATATTAAATACAATTCCTTTATATAAGAAGGGTGTTATACGTTGAAATATATTGAAAAAAAAAGACGAAAACAAAATGTACAAGGAGGGAGTGTTCATTGTACATATCTACCGTGGTTTTTTGTATGTGAGTTAACAGCCTTAAAAATACTAAGAAGTAATAATTAATTAATTAATTAATGTTAAACGGTGAGACCTTTTCAAGGCACATCTTAAAAAAAAATGATTCCCCCCTCCATACACATGTTTTGAAGTGTTTCTGTGTATTTTTAAAATGTTTGGAACTTATTACCCAACCTCATCCCGCCACTAAACTTGAACAATGCTAACGATTACATGTCTCCTTTACAGCCACGTAGCGTAGACATGGGTGCTCATTTTACATTAAATTTATATGGAAAAGTGATCCCTCACTTTAAAATATTGAATTAAAATTATTTTTAAAAGGTTATTACTTAGTATTATCTTTACGTGTAAAAAAAGCGCAGCTTTTGATATTTTTAGGAGGGTAACGACGCTTGGCTGTGTCGTAAAAAATACCAAATATTTGTTTGAATATATGAATTAATCAAGTAGTTTTTTTTGTTTTTTTGCATTAGAAAAATATATTTGTTTTGTGTTTATTTCTTTGAAAACGATTCCAACCTACAATGAAAATACCATCCAAGAAATCGTTTTCAAAATTTAGGACGCTAAAAACGTACAAGGTTTTCTGGTGAAGTCGTTTGCCGTATAATCAAAAGTATTCGTGATCAATATTTATTTAAAAAAATGTGTTTACATTCACGCATACACACACAACAGAAAACTCTCGCCTTAACATACACACACATCAAGAAAGAAAGAAAATCATAAAAAAAACATAAAAATCTTCACCAAATAGACCAAAAGCCCATCGCCCACTAAATGGACTTAACTCAGATTGAACTCTAGTGAAACACACCGACTATTGGTGACAACAAATCTGAGATTGGCATTTCTCTAAAAAACACAATCAGTGTTATCAGAGTTCAAATGTTTTCCAAAATGACGTTTCAAACACTGCATTTAAAAAAAACACCTTATATAAACATATATGAAGAGAGCAGAACAAGGCTTGAAACGCGTTATAAAAATACTTCAACATAAAAAAAAATGATAAAAGTCTGAAAAACCTATAATTGTTGATGGCTACACTCTTATATATATATATATATATATATATATATATATATATATATATATATATATATATCACGTCTTCTTGATAGAAGACTTACAATTACATAGAGATGTAGATTAAGTAAAAGTTAATGGACGCCAATTTTGCCCTCAAGTGAAACATATGTTTAGTATTATCAGAGGCTAAAGTAAAAAGCATCCGTTGCAATAAATTAAAAGTTAGCCACAAGAAATCAACACACACATACACACGCACACGCATATATACATATATATGTATATATAAACATATATGTATATTTTTATATATGCTCATATATACATACATAATACAGGTTTTATTTGCACTTTTTTTTTTGCGGTAAGACGTTAAGATGTGATTTGATCCCGGCTCTATTCTCTTAGACCACATTAATATTTTAATGTTTTTCATCCTTAAAAAAATAATTATAAAATAATTAACCAAAAATATATTGGCAAAGGCATATTTTTTCTCAAGATTAACTAAGAGTCAAACATTTTAAACATCTAACCGTGTTTAAAACACAAAAATGCAACACAAAAACAGAGAATTTTTATTTTTGTGTTGTTTTCTTAATTTCAAGCTTCTCTTATCTAAATTTCTACATTATGATTTTCATCCTCAGGTAAGAGAATATCAAAATTAATATTATTTTACTATGCAGATGGTGTCAACATACCGTTAGATTATTTTATTGTTAACTTTAAATATTTTATGTTTTTTAATCTTTAAAGAATGAGAAAATAATGTTTCCAAAACATGATTTTTCTGGAAAAGCGAAGTGATTAATTAAGATTATCAAAGGATCCGAAATTTCAAACTTCAAATTGAACTATGTTGTTTTAACAAACAAATACAAAGGTCTCATGTATGATATGAAAAGAATCTGGAATCATTACTTATGATAGAAAATTACTATGTATTAAGATTTGGCGAATGGTTCGTTACAGACCAGCTATAAATATTGTTTCGAACGCCGTTGATCGGTAGGTCGCATTCGTAAATTTAATACCAGTTTATTATTGGTGTCACAGGGCTTATGAAGAAGAACCTGAAGTCCTACCTAACTAATATTCTTGGTGAACCAAGTGCAAAAGAGATCCAGACAATTGCACTTAAAGGAACAACGATGATACTAAAAATAACTCTCGTCTGGTTTCAATAAAAAGCACCGCAATGTTGGCAGTTGGTTCGGCTGTCCCATACCCAACGTTACAATCTTTAAAAGAAGAAAATTAAAAAAAGATCAGTAGTGAATAACGAGAATTTTCATATTGTTTTTCTTATGTTTTTTTTTTAAACAGTGTATATTTATAAAACTACAGACTGGCGTCGTCGACGCTGAATTGCCCATCCGCCGAATAGGTCAGCTGAATCTCCCCCTTCCCCATAGGCAGACTCTTAGCTATATGCATGGTGCAAGGAATATAATAGTGTTACAGCCTAGTTAAAAACAAAAATGTGCCATTTATATCCGGATTCGACGTTTCCACGTTTCCACTGCATTATGCATTAATAAAATTTGTGTTCAAAGATTCTGAACTCCGATCATATGCTGAGATTAGTCACAAAGACAATGAACGTTCTCCGAGTTCGTTCTCTTAACCATCGTCAGTTCAGGCAGTTGTTGATTAATCTTGATGATGAGTTCATCAATGTTTCATTCTATACAGAAGTACGTTGGTTATCATTCTGCAAAGTGTTGAAAAGTTTATTTTCGTTGAGACAAGAAATAATTACGTTTTTGGAGATGAAAGGTCGAAGCACGGATTAACTAAAAGATGTGCGTTTTCTGAAGGATCTGTTTTTGTTGTGGACATTTGAATGATATCGATTTAGTATAAAAGAAGCTGATCAGTGCTTTATGTGATGCTGTCAAATGTTTCTTTTTTAAAATTGGAATTATGGCAGTCTGAAGTCTTGTGAAAAGTTGGTCAATTTTATTACAGTCAATTTGCTGCAAAATAATACTGATACACAGGCTACATTGAGTTTTACCAAGCATAATGCTCACCTGGAATTATTATAAAGAGAGTGTTAGCAAAGATTTTGTGATTTTATATTTTATGAATGCCAGTTTGAATTATTTCCAGGATAATTTAGTTTTGATGTTTCTTAAGCTTGTTATATTTTTTATTATTAGTAGTATTAGACGATACCACTTGTGCGCGTATGTTACGTGAGTTCTTATTAGTAAAGATATGAGTCTTAGTGAGAGTTCTTGTCTTATTACATATGATGTTGTATCTTAGAGAGAGAGATGTGTATGCAATGTCATTTTATAACACAAACATATAATAACAATACAATTTACCTTTTTGTAGAAATCACAAAGACAAAGATGAGCTTTATCACAAAACACATGATGAATTTATTTCCTTACGACCGGTCGTGATTTCCTCATTAAGAATTCAAAGTTTCACATTTTAGTTTCTGAAGTGATGTCTCGCTTCAGACGTCCGCCTGTCTCTGAGTTTTCTCACTGACCGTCTCCCCTGATTGTCTCTCCGACCAACTAACGCTCCTTCCTATATTGAGAAATCCATGCATCCCGGCCACGTGAGCAAAATTCACGTGTTTCAACATGCGCGACTTTGCACGTTTCCGACATTGATTTCCCAATAACCGATTTTTTCTTGTGTTGTTTCCAGAAACGAATTCAACCTACATATCTAATTTATTTAACCCATATTTTATTATCCACATTCTTTTAACAATTGAATAGTTTATTTATTATTTATTTCATCCGAATTAATAATTTACTGGAAATTCCATTTAAACCTATTGTTCTTTAAAACTTATGTCCAGGGTTCGATTTCTGCTTTCTCTTATTTTCATTTTAACTAATCTCTCTATTTTTATACTTACATGAACAGGGGACAGCCCTTATCATGTAACATCCCTCCCTTCCATATTTCACAAAAAAATGTTTGCATTTTTAACTTTAGTACATTTTTTATTTTTACATCTACACAACCACACGGCTAGAAAGATCAAGCTAAAAAACACAAAAAAAAAATCTCTTTCAGTCAGCCCTTCACGGCCGACTTCACAATTATTTATTTTTTTATAAGATAAGAACCTTTCTGATCTTTGTGGCATTTACTTTTTTTTTTTTGGTGTAGGGTATTTACCTATGATTCACATCAGCTATTTTCCAGCCACCCATATGCCGCAGACTAGAGGTTTTCACCTTTCTCAAAATGGACGACTTCCTTCGTCTCAAAAGTGTTCTGATCTCTCTTTCCGCATGGTTAGTCTTATCAAGTATGGCTTTGTTTTTTTTGTTCTATAACTATCTCATACGGGACATACCAAAGCTCATATACTTAAATCTTTGTGGTTGGCTTCAGAAGTTTAAGATATACCTTTTTTTTTCTCTCATACGGATTCACTCGGATTTCCTTGCTTGGATTCTTGAAACTTCGACGAAGATTTAGAAATATCACCCCTAACTAACTAGCACCTTTCCTGCGCCCAACAACTTAATTGGGCCTAAATTCTATCTAATTGCCCGATTTTTTTTGTGTGATTTTTCTTTTCTCTCACCAGGGCTTCCAAGATCCACCAGATATATCCCACATTCATGCTTCTCTAAAAAAATACAAGGTTATATCTTTCTTACGTAATCTACGGCATATTTTTGCCTGTCTCTTACTTCATTAAGCTATATGTGATTGCCTCGGGACTACCTCTCATCGGTTTACTGGTCCCCTTAAGAATTTTCGTATTCTTTCCAACGCCTGTTTATTAATTAAGCCAAGACTTACTTACTACTTTGCTTGGAGTCGTTACGTAAACCAACTTATTTTAAGCACTTAATTAACCAGGTTCCCAAATTTTTCGTATAGGGGCACTTCTTGTGCTTATCAATTCCTACCAAGTCACTTTTCTTGGAGAAAATTTTTTAGGATCTCTAAAAAAAAAAACAACAAAACCAAATGGTAAAACAAAACATCTTTCTTACGGCTTATCACATCTAAAAACTATCAAAATACCCGTTTACGTAATTTTAATTCTTGTCCCCCTTCTAAAATTCTAACTGAATCTGTAAGCCAACCATACGTCTTAACTTATTTTCTATTAGATCATTTTAATCTAATGTATATTTACGGATAACTTTGAATTCTTGCTGTGAAAATCATAACATTTAGTTACATAAGACAATTTACAATATTTGTTCAACATCATAAAACATTTTCAAAAAAATACCTTAATACATTTAAACATTTTGCAACAGTTATAACTTTTTTTTTCAACAAAAAAAAATCATCTGTAACAAACAATTCAACAGTCTGTCCAAAACAATTGTCCCTTTTTTTTTCAAAAACAAAATAAATAAACACACAAAAGCCGAAAAGTTAAACTATGAACAAAATGCATTTCCAAACAATTTACACGCTGTTTCAGAGAGTACATGCGACCTTTGAAAAATTCCTGTTTTGATTGACAGATTAAATTAAACAATTCGTCCAAACAATTTAATATTGACACAGATTTTCTAATGACACTTCTACAAATTCCAAAACAATAATGGGTTACACAATCTCTGCCTTTGCGTGTATGCGTGTGTGTGTTTTTTTTTAACAGACCAATTCATTTATCAATGAATTACGCATTGTGACTTGTTTACTATTTTTTCCATTACTACGAATTTCTTTTTACGGCATATCGGCCTTTTCTTCTTTTTCTTTTTAATATTTCTTGTATCTTTTGTTCTCTTTGTGCGTGTGTGCTCAATTTGTTTTGTTCTTTTTTTTTCGCATTTCTGTGATCGTGTAATTTTTTTTCCGTGGTATCATTTATTTATTTTTTAAATTATGTTGGACCCTTTTAAAACGTTGTGTTTCTTTTTTGTTCTTTTCTTTTTCGTGGTATCGACCCCAGGTTCGGTTTCTGCATCGCTGATGCAAACTGGTTCACGAACACCAAATTGTGAGTTATTATATAGTTATTATTATTATTAGTATTAGACGATACCACTTGTGCGCGTATGTTACGTGAGTTCTTATTAGTAAAGATATGAGTCTTAGTGAGAGTTCTTGTCTTATTACATATGATGTTGTATCTTAGAGAGAGAGAGATGTGTATGTAATGCCGTTTTATAACACAAACATATAATAACAATACAATTTACCTTTTTGTAGAAATCACAAACTCAAAGATGAGCTTTATCACAAAACACATGATGAGTTTATTTCCTCACGACCGGTCGTGATTTCCTCATTAAGAATTCAAAGTTTCACATTTTAGTTTCTGAAGTGACGTCTCGCTTCAGACGTCCGCCTGTCTCTGAGTTTTCTCACTGACCGTCTCCCCTGAATGTCTCTCCGACCAACTAACTCTCCTTCCTATATTGAGAAATCCATGCATCCCGGCCACGTGAGCAAAATTCACGTGTTTCAACATGCGCGACTTTGCACGTTTCCGACATTGATTTCCCAATAACCGATTTTTTCTTGTGTTGTTTCCAGAAACGAATTCAACCTACATATCTAATTTATTTAACCCATATTTTATTATCCACATTCTTTTAACAATTGAATAGTTTATTTATTATTTGTTTCATCCGAATTAACAATTTACTGGACATTCCATTTAAACCTATTGTTCTTTAAAACTTATGTCCAGGGTTCGATTTCTGCTTTCTCTTATTTTCATTTTAACTAATCTCTCTATTTTTATACTTACATGAACAGGGGACAGCCCTTATCATGTAACAAGCTGAAGAAAACCTGCAAATTGAAATATTAGTCAGATTCAGATTAGTTCAGAAATTTTCTTGAATTGAATGTTGATGAATGCCAATTTTTAGTTTTTGTTGATGAAATCCAATTTTTAATTATTGTTGATGAATGCCAATTTTGTAATTTTTGCCATTGTATTAACATAGATGAAGATCGTTCAAATTTTCTTCATCTTCTTTTGATGTTCACTATTTGAATTTTCCCGTGTTTCTAAATTAAATAAAAATAGCCAACTTATTTTTATTTATCTGGTAAAACCTATGCGGTCCTCGTGACTATACAAATCGGCCCCTATTGCCCCGAGTTGACTTTGAGTTTGGTATGCTTGCTTTAAAGAAGTAATGTCTTCTTTGATATGTTTAGTTCACGGTAGAAAATAACTTTCTCTCAATCAGCCTTCAGAAAAAAAAAATTATTTTGTCGGAGAGGATCATTCAAGGACGCGCAAAAACTCTTAATAATGATAATAATAATAAAAATAATAATAATAATAATAATAATAAGAAGAAGAAGACCACCAACTACAGCAAAAACAACTGCAATAACAACAACAACAACAACAACAACAACAACAGCAACACAAATAACTCCATCAAAAAAAGGTAGCAATATCAGATGCTACCACAAATCGAAATACGGAAAATACCAACCTTATTTTTACTGGAAGAATGCAAATTGTTTTGGGAGCTTGTGATAACTTAATGCCATCCAAACCTAGAAAAAAAACAATGGTTGTTGCGAATGAGAAATTTATGTAAAACTGTTATTGCGATAAAGTGATTTACAATAATTATCAAACGAGGTAAAGAGTACTGGAAAGTTGCAAAATCTTGTTGGAAATATCAGCGATTATTATCAGCGAGTAATCACTGATGCTTGCCTACGTGAGAACTCAGTAATAATAATTATAAAACATATCTACATGTCCCTCTTCAATATATATATACGGTAGAACCCCGAGATACAGTGGCCCTAGCATACGTTTTTTCATGTTACGATATGGAATACGATGTTTTGCCGACCCCTGGTTACGGTACTTACCCCACGTTACCTTCTTACTTCTAATATTATTTGATTCTATATATGTGTATTATATACTGTTCTGTGTTTTGTTACTAATTTTTAATGTCGTATCTAGGAGTTCTACTGTATTTATAAATATTATGTTGTACAAAGGGAGTTAATTCATATTTAGGGCAATTGTTTGGAAACGTTATATAAACTCTATTGCAATCGCAGTTTCATAAACAGCTAATAAGTTAAAGCTAATTTTGATGAGCATCGTGTAAATGATGTAGCGATTTAAAAGAATTATAGTTTATATTTCGGTGTTTCACTGCAATCTGTTTGTTTATTTTTATTATTTTACATAGGAGAAATAACTTACGAAGGCCAAAAGCCACTCAAGGATGAGAGCTAATAAGATTGGTTAATTGTCAGTTGACTGACGAATAATATTATGAGAAGATTGAAAATGATGAGCATGCAACATTGTATTAAACAAAGAGGAAAGATTGATACACATTTGTTTACATTGATATTGGAGATGATCATGTTGTAGTATCCATAAAAACAGTCCCGTGTTAACGTGTTCTACAGATAAGAAGTTCGTGTACACTAAGTCTATTGTGCTGTTTATTGTTAAGTACACGAAAAAAAGGCATAGCATTTCTTTCAAGTGTAGTAAATTTCATAATGATAGTGATAACAAGTCTGTGCGTGTTTAGGCAGACATTATTGAACATCACGGAGTGTTTCTGCTTAATCTTTTTTGTAATTTCTCTATTTCTCTGTATGTATATATATATGTGTGTGTGTGTGTGTGTGTGTATGCATATATATGGGCACATATGTGTAGCTATATATATGTATGTATATATATATATACATGGGCACATATGTGTAGCTATATATATGTTGAAATGTAAATTTATAAATTAATTAAAAAACTGTAACTTCCATACTATTTTATAAACCACACTTTTAAAAAATTGTACATTTATTTTAGTCACTTTCTTAACGTGTTAAATTTTTTACATACAAGGCGCTTCACTATTTTAAAGCATTTGAATATAATTTGAACTGAAGCATATAAAAGCAACCAAATTTTAAACGGAATAGTAGTAAAAAAACTGCCTGAAGACGACTGAAGAAAATCAGTTGAAAGTACTTGCAAAAGAAAAAACACAGGGACGAAAATAACTTTATTACACAAGTTCGATCGAGATATTAGAACGACCCTACGAAAAATTCATATATATATACTAGCTGTACCCTGCCACGCGTTGCTGTGGCTGAAATTGGCGCAATGGAAAAAGTTCCAAAATGAGAAAAAAGGATGTTTCTTATAGGTTTAAATTTCCATTTTGCATGAGTACAGTTTTTGTTGTTCCATTTTCTTAGCTGATATAGAGATTTTCCGGTTTGGTGACTCTTGAATATGTAACATAAATTGTCCATGTGAAAAAACAGTCAGTGTGTAACTGTAAGGCCCACAATTGTAAAGATTGTTCCCTGTGCTTTGTTGATGGTTATTGCAAATGACAATAAAATTTGAAAGTGCAATTTGCTAAAGTGTAATGATGTATCCGGTGGAATCATAGGAATGCATGGAATGAAGATATATTCATCTGTGAAAGGTCCTGTTAAGATTGCTGTTTCTATGATATTGTTTTTTTTTACTGCAAGCTATGTGCCATTGCAAAGCTTGGATTGGTTTATATTTCACAACATGATAATTAGTACACCAAATTTCAGTTACAATACATGCGGTGGCATCCCTGGCAAATATAACTGTTGGATAATTAACCACTTTATCTGCTTTCACAACAGTGTCGATGGATTTGTATTTGACTACCTCACTTGGAATTTTACATTTGATTATAGCGTTAAGTTCATGGGCATCTTTGTATTGACCTGCAAGAATAGCTTAGTCAAATGGAATTCTTATATTTTGAATATCTGCAAAAACCTTTTAAACTAACTATTCTTTTGATGAAATAAAATTACAGAAATTACAGAAGTTAAAAGTCAAATAATTTTGCCCTTAACTCTGATCAGCTGGCACTTTTTCGTACCCAATTTCCCACAAGTGATGCAAAAGTTTTTGTGCGGATCGAACAGTCTGCAACTGTACATGCATATTTTGAGTTAAGTTTAATGTCTTCACATGGAACAAAAAAGTAGAGTATTTGAGGCAAGCATTTATTTCATCTGCTGGTGTTGATTGAAGAATAACAGGTAACATTTGTCTGAAATCTCCTGCAAGCAATATTACTGCATTCCCAAATGGTCTGACGTTGCCACGCAAATCTTGCAAGGATCGACCAAGAGCCTCAAGTGATTTTTTGCGTACCATTGTGCATTCATCCTAAACAATAAGTTTGCATTTCTGCAATATTTTTCCCCATATTGGATGTTTTGGAGATGTCGAAAATGAGATTTTTGAAAAGTTGAATGTTTTAAAGTAGAATAAATAATTCTTCTACTTGGCAGCAAGGTCGCAGGTATTCCTCATGCATCAAGGGCTAAGGCTATGTCATTTTGTTACCAAATGGCTGCCAAAATCAATTTAATTAGAAAGGTTTTACCAGTTACTTCTGGTACTGTTCAAGGTAGAAGTAATTTCCAAATAACTTCTATTCTCACAGTCAGTAAATTAGGTGACTAAAATAGGATTTATCCATGTTTTGACAATGCCTTATTCACTGTAATTAATTTAGGAGACTAAAATAGAGTGAGGGATTAGAGATGGACAGATAGAGAGGAAGATATATAGATAGAAAAGAGACTGAGAGGAAAATAGAGAAAGAGAAGGAGATAGAGAGATAAAGGGATTGATAGATAAACAGAGAGAGAGAGAGGTGGAGTGTTAGAAACAGAGAGGGATGAAACAGAGGAAAGGAGAGAGATAGAGGGAGTGAGAGAGAGAAAGGGGCTCAAAGAGAGATGGAGAGGGTGATATAGAGAGAAAGAGATTGAGAGAGGGAAAGGAAGAGATGGATAGAGAGAGATATTGAGAGAGGGGGAGAGAAACAGAAGGTGAACTACACTTCACCGTTTTTTCCTCGTTCAGTAGAGAAGAAATCTTTCGAGACTGAGGCAATTTTAATGTTTTGTTATTATCCAGAGTACCCCTTTTTTTTGGGGGGGGGCTAGATTTTCCTCGCATTAGAAACCGACCGGGTTATCTGTACTTTCACTTAACAAATTAATAAAAGAAAAACATATTGTAAAATTTGAATTTAACAGGAAAATACTATTTTAAAAAATAGCACGGTAACATAAGTGCATAAGTGACACTTTAGGTACTCCTTGGGTGTTGAGTTCCATGGCGACCAGCATAATTATTTAATGGTCGCTCCCTTAGCCCCCCCCCCCCTCCCAGTCAAGGCTAATGCATGCGCATGTAACATTTTTTTATTTACTGACGTTGGCTTAGTAACTAAACGATTTATTGATAATTTTGTAACCCTTAAACGCATGCCGGAAGATTTAAATTGGTTCATTATTGTTGTAATGAAAAAAAAAAGTTTCATTCAACACAAAACCAAAAACACATATTAATGATAAATGATTTAGTATTCTAATCATTGAAATTTAATTTTTAAATTAAAAATTAAAAAAAAAGTTAATAAAAAGATAGTTGCTTATGTTCGCATAAACAACTTGTTTTTTTTTTAGATTAGGTCCACCTTATAATCACCCCCCTCCCCAACCTCCTCATATTAAGAACAGCTTCCGGAATAAACACCACTTTTGGAGGGGGGGGCTATTTGCCAAATTTAACTGATATTTGTTGTCAGCATACCCACCCGAAAATACTATTAAAAAAAAAGGAGGGGTTCAGTGCCCGTGGCAGAGAAGTAGATTTATTTATCAATAAAAGTTGCGGAGAAGTAAATTTATTTATCAATAAAAGTCATTTAAAAAAGAAAATTATGGAGGTGGACCTAAATGTTTTGTTTTCGCACTATTCAAGAATTTGTTCATCTGCGCATGTAAATTAAAAAATATTTGTAAAAGTGAGAAGTTATTAGTAAAAGATTTAGTTTTTTTTTTAAATTTATTTATTTTTTTTTTTTTACATTAGATCCATCTCCACAAATGTTAAGAACGGCTTTCAGAATAAACACCCCCAACCTCTCCATGTTAACAACGGATTTCGGAATAAACACCATTGGGGGGAGATATTTAAAAAAAAGTCGATAAAAGTCGTCATTTAAAAAGAAATTTAAAATCAAATGTTTGTAAAAAGTGAGAAATTATTAATAAATGTTTAGTAACATTTTTCGGTGCTAATGCAGAGAGTGATCTGCGCTATTTTTTAAATCGTGTTTTTTTTTTAATCAATTGCAAGGTTAAAGTACAGAATAGGTACAAAACACCCTCCCCCCATGTTAAGAATGGCTTTTTAAATAATAACGTTATTATTTCAACATGGATCACCCTCTGCATGAGTACCCATTTTTCTTTTAATATTCATAAAAAGTAAAACTTTTTTCAAAATAAATAAATAAATAAATAAATAAATGTTTGTAAATGTGACAGATAATCGTTTAGTTACGGCAACGTCAGTAAATAAAATATGTTACGCGCGGGGTGAGGTGGGAGATTAAGGGAGCGACTATTATTTTTTTCTACTGGTCGACATGGAACTCAACGCCCAAGGAGTACCAAAATTTAATTTTTTGGTCAAATAAATAAATTTCAAGCAATTTTTGCAATAAATAATAGATAGCAACTTCGTTAATTTTACGACTCGCCCCAGCATATTATAAACACCCTAACTTCCCCATGTTAAGAACGGCTTTCGAGGTTTATGGAAGGGCGTTTTTTTTGTTTTTTTTAACATGGGGGGGTAGGGTGTTTATAATACGTTGAGGCGTGTCGTAAAAATGAAACAGTTTAGAAAAAGTTAAAACAAACTTTTTTATGTAAACAATGCCGTGAAAATAAACTAAACAATTAAAACGTAATGTTTCATGAGTGAAGCCTTAACATAAATAAAATTTAAAAAACATAAGTACATAAATGAATTTAAAGTTTTAAAATATGGGATTATTATTTTTTTTTTGTGTGTGTGTGTGTGTGCTAATGCAGAGAGTGATCCGCGCTATTTTTTTTAAATCGTTTTCCACGTTTAAAGTTTTATGATATGTTTTTATTCAATTGTAAGATTAAAGTACAGAATAGGTACAAAACACCCTCCCTTCCCCATGTTAAGAATGGCTTTTTAAATAATAACATTATTATTTCAGCACGGATCACTCTCTGCACGAGTAAGTTTTTTTTTTTTTTTTACTTATCGAGTTAACAGAAAATGAAATCTTTCGTCAATTCGTGGCTGTGAAATGAATCGAACCGGAAGTTCAGTTTTATCAACAGAACAGATTCGCAGTAAAAAACATATATTTATTTTATTTAATATTTTAATTTTAATAAATCGCGAGGTAAATTTATTTCAATAACATAAAAACATACCTCGACTCTAAAGATGGGTTGTTTGAAAATTTCAAATAAACTGGTAACTTAGAAATAAGGTTTTATTTGTTTAGAACAAACCAACTTTACATTTATATATATATATATATATATATATATATATATATATATATATATATATATATATATATATATATCTGGGAGTAATTGCGCCAAATCTGGGAGTAAATGCGCCAATTAAAAAAACGTGCTTTTTGTATTCGTGGTTGCCAAAAGAGCACTTTTATCTAGTTGGTGCAATTACCCCAAAGTACGCGGACATTCAAAAAGTAATTCCAAATGGGAATGTTAATTGCATTGTTATTATGGTCTGTCAGATTTCTATTTTTCTTGCAGATACTGACGATGCCAGACTATAAGAAAGCCACCTTTGACGTTAAAAGTAGAGATTTCTACTAAAATTCATCCATGCAGAAAAATTGAACTGAACAACATTCACCAACGCCTGTTGAACGTTTATGAAACAGATGCAGTTTATGTAAGCACAATTGGGAGATGGGTTCGTCGAATTCAGAGTGGTGACAGAGATGTGAATCATAAAGCGTGCTCTGGACCGTGGCATCAAAACAAGCTAGCAAAAGTGCATAGAGAAGGTGGTGACTTTGTACAATGATATATTCTTGATCATAACATGGCGGTCGTAGCTTTTCAGCGTTTTAGTTTTTGAGTAAAAAATTGGAGGCCTTACCTTTTTAAATGATTTTTTAATCACCTTTTTAAAACACTTTTTAATGACCTTTTTAAAACACTTTTTAGATATATTCACCTGCTTTACGCAGTAGGTGAGGAGATTATAATCAGGCGTCAGCTTTCGTTAAGATGAAACGTCTCGAATGTAGTTGAAACTCACACCACATCATCATAGGGTTACTCTAACTTTCCGATTTGATTGATAGTATAAAGTTGAGTAAGAATAACACAGAATAAATTTTCACAATAAATAAATGCAAATTTGTTGAGGAGGGGTGTGACGGAAAGGATGAAGAAAGAAAAAATAAAGTAGTGACAAAACGAATATTGACGCAAGGATGGGGGTTGGTGGCAAATAAATTATCTCCCCTATGATATATCTGACATCCCAAAGGCATTGCTTGTCAGATTTGGTGCAATCTTACTTAGAAGTTTTTGAAGCCCGTGAGCGTTTTATTGTTCTTAGTAACATTAGTATGCATAGTCGTAATAGTAGTAGTTGTAGTCGAGGAGGAGGAGGAGGAGAAGGGAGAGGTCGTTGTATTCTAGCCAAATATATAATTGCTAGATGTTGTGTGGATGATGACATTGGTTAAAGATAAGAAAGCCGAGGGCAGGAAAGACAAACCTCGTAACCGTTTGGTCGATATATGATGAACTATTGAATGTATGTACATACTAGAAATTTAAAGAAATATCTCGTGTGGTTTCCTCTTCTAAATCTGAACTGCAGCTTTTGGGGGGGGGAAGGTTACATAGGTATAGTCACTTATCAAGGCCCAGAGACCACTCAAGGATAAGGGTTAAGAGTGTACAGTAGTCAATTGGACAATATAGTAATCGTTAGTAATGGAAATTCGGTAAATTTGTTTACTTAAGTGGAACGGCTCATCAAGAACTTGTTTACGTTGGACTTGAAGACAACCATATTGCAACACTGGAAAGAATATTAGTGAACTACTTTAGATGTAGCCTCGTTTTTAAATATAAGAATAATAATATATGATCATTGTCGTAATGGCGTAAGAAATAAACTCGCAGCAATTTCGACGTGCAGCGGTTCTTCACCGAAGAAAAAGCCAGCAAAACGTTACATAAAAAAGAAATATTCGAAATAAACATTGGAAAAATAAAACATTGTCTGCCAAGGCGTACTAGAGAAAAGGAGTAAATTACGGATTGTCTTTTACAATGTGATTTTATTATTTGTATTTAACTATGTAGCACAATATTACTTTCTCAGTATTTATTAGTACTGATTAAATTTCATTTGAGTCAGTTCTATATTTAAAATACAATGGACACTACTTTCATAGAAATGTTAATAAACTATATTTGTTATGTGTTATTGTTTTTTTCGTGTCCAAAAAACTAATTTTTTGCCAAAAATTATCAGCTATATCAAAGCATAATATGTTGATAAAATATATTCCTTATTCCGTGGAATCTCCACGGGTCTTGCTAGTTGCTAAAGAGTATGATTCAGACGAGCTTAAGTGATGAATTATACGGTGATATCACGTTAACACAACGGTTCCTGTTTTACCATTGAATTTAAGCGATGTTGAGTCTTGTCGGTTTCACATAAGAATAAAAGGCGACGTGTATGAGATTATTCATCTTACTGATGCCCTGGCACAAAAGTCGGTAAGAGTGATTTCAAAAGTAAGCGTTCAAGAGAAAGAGCACGTTTGTCTTAAATAATGTACCTTGACAGCACGTCGGCATTCATCACTGATGCGCCTCCTGAGCTCATGCACTGATGAGCTAAGGTCGTTCTCCAAGAATGAAAGCGAAGCTTAGGAGAGTAGACCTCTTAGAACTGCACATGATCAGCAAAATGGCGCATTCAACAGGGAACAACCCGTATAAAAATGTGAATCTTGAAAGCAATTGCAACGTAACTACAAACAATAATCTTTCCGCTTACACAGCAGCATGATTACTCGAAACACGCCTAACAAGTCTTGAGTAGCTATGCAATCTATGACGCATTGAACAGATCACACTGATGCCTGGCATCTTTTTATGATTTCAGGTTAAAAGAACAGCTACAGCTGGAATTGGAATACCCCCTACTAAAGCCTGATTGTCATAGCTGGTGAATTTCAAAAATGCGATCTGAGCGTGAGAACACTTTAGGAGAACGTTATGCAATAAAATTCTGTTTTAAACTTGAAAAACATGCCAGAGAAACGTATAGAATGCTCCAGACTGCTTTTGGACCATCTTGCATGAATCGAGCATCGGTTTTTGAGTGGCATAATAGTTCTAAGGAAAGCAGGGAGTCTGTGAGGAATGATGAGAGAAGTTTGATGTATCATAAAACATCCTCATAAGTAATTAAATTTGGTTGATTCAGTTCATACTTCAATTAATAATAAATCCATTTCATAATCAGTTATCCCCTAGTGGCTTTTATCACTGATAAGTAGTAACCTATAAGAAAATTATAAATAAAATATGATATTCTCAATTTGATTTATTTATTGTCAAATAGCATTATTGCTCAGACATATTCAAAAGAACAGAAGTTACACCCTCTCTCTCTCTCTCTCTCTCTCTCTCTTTCTCATAAACACACACACACATATATATATGTGTGTGGGGGGTGTACTTTCTGTTCCCTACACACATACACACACACACACATATATACATATATGTGTGTGTGTGTATATATTTATATATATGTGTATGTTAGGCATTCTCGTATTTTTTACTATAAATTAACTACGTTTTAGTAAAATAACTTATAGATTAAGTAAAAATAACAAATTAAAAAAAAAACTAACTTAATAATAATAACAATAATAATAATAAAATAATATAATAAATAATAAATAATAAAATAATAATAATAATAAATAATAAAATAAAAATAATAATGATAGTAAAAAAATGTCATATTTAAACATAACTAGAGTTTAAACAATTCGACATATGATAATATATTTTAATATCCAATTAAATGAACACTGATTAACTCTCCTTTTTAAATATTAGAGTTAGTTGTTAATATACACAAATAGTAAAATCTCATCAGTGTGGTAGTGAATATATGTAAACTATAGGATTTTTTTTATTAATCACTGATCTAAAAAAATGACTGCAAAAGAAGTACATAAGTCGAATGCAAATATTTGTTGCACGTTTTGAAATATTAAAATAATTGTGTCTTTACATATAATTAGGTTTACTATATTTTAGTTACAGTCAATAGAATAGCTAAGTTTATATGTTATTGTTTTTCTCATGATAGTGGATTTCTAGAATAAAATCTTCATATATGCATTGTATTTTTATTCAAGTTAGGTATAATTTTCAAGAGGAAATAATTTTGTTTACAATTAAGCTAGCCATGTCATATGGTAATTTCGATGGGTAACGTTTAGTTTCGTATTTCCCTTTTGCTTAGGATATATGATTTGTAAAGATAATGGAATTAAAACTAGAATCTTCTCATAATCGATATTTTAAGTATAAAATTACTTATTGATTGAATTATCGACGCTTTCATAAAAAATAAAATACCAAGAGCATTAGAAATTTCATTATATATTTAAAATGTTAACAGTGTATTGCAACACTTTTACCCTCGTCGTATCTGTGTTTTTCTGAAGTGGTTTCTTTCAAGTATGAAATAGCCTATCTAAATAACCAACAATTAGTAAAGTTTTTTTTATGTTGTTTGTTATTGTAACTTTAAAAGAACTCCGTTTCCTTTCCCACGTTTGTTCCATTTCCAAAAACAAAAAAATATTCCATGGATTTATATGAGTCTTTCATAAGTTTTATCGTATACTATTCAACGAAACACCTGTAAGACATACCATATATCAAATAAAATAATATGAATACGCTATAAATATATATATATGTTTATAAATGATATATTTGCTCTAAAAGTGCAATCTATTTTATTGAGCTTGTATTGATTTGGCAATTCAAAACATTTTAATTGTATATATACATTGAAAGTATATATATATACTATGCTCTTAATAGGTATATATGTATTTATATATATATATATATATGTCCTCTCTCTAAATTATATATATATATATATATATATCCGCATAACCTTATAATATATACTAATGCTTAGTTAAGAAACTCAATGTAATTAGTTAATTACAGATTCTCTTCCAATTTTCGGATTTTAATCATGTAAAAACGCTCTTTATTTCCTTTGGCGGATTTATTGTTGCTATTTGTTCTGTTGAGTTAAGGGCAAAATAAATTCACTAGTTCATATAATAATTAAGTGATTGATTTTGCGCTACGAAACGGATACTATCAAGAATTGTAAATGTCAACTGAATTAAAGAAATAAATTACAAGATGGTCAACATCATGAATTTTGAAATATAGACTTTTATCATTCATTCACTATATATATATATATATATATATATATATATATATATAGAGAGAGAGAGAGAGAGAGAGAGAGAGAGCACCTCTCTTTACAGCAATGGGTTACATTATATAATGACTCCTGATTACATTTGTTTATAATCGATTAATTGAATCTTTTTTTCTAAATAAACTTTGACTGTTAATAAACTTACAGATTGAGAGAAGTGTAAGGAGAGCGAGAAAGAGAGGGAGATAGAGCAAGAGAGAAACACGTGTTTGAGAGTGATAGATAGCATACCACGTCGGCGATTTTTAAACTGTGCCATTACCTCCCTTTCAAAGTCTCACAAAACACAAACAGATCAAATGCATGGGTTGTTATCAATGAACGCACATACCAAAACAGCACTGTTAACCGCATTTTGACAGCTTATCCCGTGGCTCAGGTACTTTGTTCCTGGTCGTCTCCATGAAACGATTTTCGCTGCAAGTACGGTTGCGCACACAATACGCTGTCATTCGTAGCTTAGTTTATGGCACTGTTTACTCGAAGGCAACACATAAACTCACGTGCGTATATGAGAGAGAGGGAGAGAGAGAAAGAGGGTGGGGGGAGAAAGCTAGTAAGCGCTAGCGACAGATATAATAAATACTTATAAATTGATTTCTCTACATTGTCGGCTTTCGTCCGTTGTCCCCGTTCACCTCTTCTGGGATGAGATTAAAAATTGAAGAGAGGATGGAAGAGAGGCCTCACCCGTAAATCACCTTGTTTGTCTAACTTCTATTCGGGAAACTGTCTCCAACTAGTGTTATGGCAAACAATCCACATCGGACTCAAAAATCGGAAAACATGTAGGTGTATCACGTTCATATCGGAAAATAAAAATTCTAAAAACGATTTTTAATTGTGTTTTTATTACAAAGTTTTCATCGTATGTACTAGTGATAAAATAAAATAGGTAAATATTTATTGATTGTAAAATATCAGAAAAGTAAGATATGGATTACCGCTCATACATGGGTACTTTTACGTTTGCAAAAATACATGCATATATAACATGGGTGTTTACAGTAATCTGGAAAAGAACTCCATGGGTAAATTGTTAGAGTTTAAAAAGAATCGGCATCGGTAATTGTATCAGAATCCACAATTTTGAATTAAATCGGTGATTGTCTTGGAGTCGTGATAAATATTGTAAGCGCCATATAACTACCCCCACCGCTAATCTTTCTATTAAAGCATCTCTTAATATTTAACACAATATCATAACCTAGGAAAAGTTGACAGTGATATAAAGATGTTACTAAAGGCTGAGTGATTGCTGAGTTAGTTGCAAATTACACTTTATCGTTTCATCATAACTCACTACGAAAACAGAGTTATAGTTTTATTTTTATTGTTCTAAATTATGCATATACGGAATAATTGAGTTAACAATACGGTTCTTGTCACATCACTGAAGTTAAGCAATCTTTATCCTGGTCAATGGGTGACCATTTTGAAATAAAATGCATTTTGTATATGTTGTGGAGACGCCCACTAATTAGCATATGTGGTTGAACAAGATATAGATGAAGCTATCAAGTCAGCAAGACCGGAGAGCTGTGTTCGAACGCCGGATAGGCAAGACGCATGTGCCGGTTGCTCCATGAAAGACTTTAACACGCCGTCTGCCGGACAATCTTCCAACTGCAGTACAACTGCACCTTTGTTAATATGTATTATCTTTTCGTCTTAATATATTTGTTTTACCTTTACTTTTTGCGTTCGTGTTGTTATTGATACACGCACAACAGTGGCGACGGGATTTCGATAAAGGATTTACGCGTGAGAAAATACACTATCAAACTCAACAGAGGTATTCGAGAAATACTTACTCGTCAAAGATTGAAAAAAACATTCACTCGGGAATTCAATGTTTAAAACGCAGCAACTACGAAATTGTCGAACGCGATATTCAAGCGCTGAATACTTGCAAAACACCAAGATTTTTTTTTTTGTGATTACTTGAAAAGGAAATTCCAAACACTTGAAAAAAAACAGCACGCACTTTATTTCAAAGTGCCTACGAGAAAAAAACTTGAAAGTTACAGTAACCCTTTCTGCAAAGTGCACAAAAAAAATTTTTTCGCTAGGATACCGTGAACTTATGAGGTAGACTGTTTTGAAAGGAAAAGTAATTCTTTTTTTCTCAGTGTACTAAGAAGGGATTTTTTTCTTTCTTGCACGTAATTAATAACGTAACAAAAGGAATCGGTTGTTCGTAATTATTAAAGAAAGGAAATTGTAAAAGTGACTGATTTACTAATTTGGAAAAAAATGGATCTTATCAAGTTGTTCGCGGAAATGCAAATACGTCAACAAGAAAGAGACGAAGTACAGAGAAGGGGTCAACAAGAAAGAGACGAATTACAGAAAAAAAACTACTAGAAAGAGATGAAAGACAGAACGAACGGCTTCTTAAATGTATAGAGCAAATGCAAAAAGATTTGTTGGAAAGATTAACGACTAATTCTGCACAGGAAAGCATTACGACTTTTTCCAACGCAACAATTGTGAATAGCATAGATGTGTTCACGTACCTACCGGAAGAGGATAAAACTTTTGAGGCATACCTCAAGAGGTATGAAGATATTTTCCAAACAAATTGCGAAAGCTGGTCAAACGCAAAGAACGTAAGTTTATTACTTCGAAAGCTTGGTACCAGTGAACATTGCAAATTTGTTGATTTCATATTGCCAAGGAGAACGAATCAGTTAGACTTCGCTGAGATCGTAAAACTTCTTAAGGAGTTATTCGGACCGAACATGTCTCTTTTTCACAAGAGATGATCGTGTATGAATCTTAAGAAAACGGAGGAGCAGGACTACCTGACATATGCGTCAGTAGTTAATAAACACTGCGACAATTTTAAATTATCAGAACTTACGGTGGACGACTTCAAATGTTTAATTTTTGCACAGGGGCTAGTTTCTACAAAAAACTCAGAGATCCGAAGACGCGTTCTCTCAAAATTAGAGACAGAACAAGGTCTGATACTGCAAAAGTTAGCGGAAGATTGTCAAAGGGCAGTATCACTAAAACAAGACTCCAGAGATATAGAAGAAACAGGAGTGTCTTACATAAGGAAGATTAAAAAATCTGGCAGAAACGCAGGGCAAAGAAAGTGTGAGACTCGTCAAAATCCAAAAGATTATGCGAGTTATAAATACTCAAACTCTAATTACAGAAAACGAAATTACGATTCAAGTCAAAGGAACTATAAAAAATCGGGACCAAGTAATAATTCCGGAAGATGTGATGAAAAACATTGGGGAAAGGATTTTCCTTACAAAAATATCAGATGCTTCAATTGCAACAAAATCGGACATAAGAGTATTTGTTGCAGAACAAAATATAAAGTATAACCAAATGAGAACAAACGACAAAGAGAAAGACAATTTACGAAAATATGTGTTGGTTAATATTTTCGGCAAACAAATAAAATTTCAACTTGATTTTGGAGCAGATTTGTCGGTAATAAACGTCAGAACTTGGAAAAAAACTGGGATAACCCGACTCTGAAAAAGTCAAGTAAGGGTGCAAGAACGGTGACAGGAGACGAAATCAAATTCGAAGGAGAAGTCGTCCTACCCATTCATTTAAATGGCACGACGAAGAAATTGAAAATCTTGGTAATTAAAGAAAGCGAGAATTTATTGGGAGTCGGTACGGTAGATAAACGTATCGGCGACTTGGTCTACGTGATAAAAGGTTCAAAAAGGATACACAAAAGACAACAAAATCAACTCAGAAAACGTCATAGGAAGGACAACGAACATGACAAACCTGAGGAACAGGAAGATCCAATTGATATAGTATACGAAACGTTTAATATTGGACCACCACAGACCATGCCCGAACCGAGGAGATCGGGAAGGAAAAGAAAGGCTATAGACCCAATGATAATGAACCCCAAAAGGAAAAGATATTGAAATCTACACGACCTCAAATCTTGGGAGCGGGTGTTGTGGAGACGCCACGAATTAGCATATGTGGGTGAACAAGATATAGATAAAGGTATCAAGTCAGCAAGACCGGAGAGCTGTGTTCGAACGCCGGATAGGCAAGACGCATGTGCCGGTTGCTCCATGAAAGACTTTAACACGCGCTCTGCCGGACAATCTGCCAACTGCGGTACAACTGCACCTTTGTAAATATGTATTATATTTTCGTCTTAATATATTTGTTTTACCTTTACTTTCTGCGTTCGTGTTGTTATTGATACAGACACAACAGTATAGAACTTCGAAACCTCCCTGCAAGAACTGCAAAACGCTAACCTCGCCATCTCCTGTGACCAGAATGTAAATGCGACTGAGTACCATTTGTAAATTTAATATTCAGTTGATACTTCATCATTTGGGGGAAGCCGGTAAAACCCGCTTAGGATGAATACTGGTAGCCGCTATGTTCTTTGATGATTGTCTATGGAAAAAAACTAAGGAAAATAATATATGAGTGTAAGCATTATTATAAAATGAGATTAATAATGGAAAATTAAAAAAAAAAGGTTATCAACTATGGTTAATTTGCCAGAAAAAAGGTTAGAGAACATTTCAGAATGTGTAATTTCTCAAATCTATTTAACCTGAAGGTTTAGAATGATCTAAATCTAAAAAATCTAATTCTTTAGTCAACAAGTAAGACTGTAACGTTTAGAATATTTCAAAGCTAAACAGGTAATACTATGACCAATAAGTAAGACCATATGTAACGGTTAGAATATTTCCAATTTAAAACTTGTAAACTATGATAAATAAGTAAAACTATTTGTAACGTTTAAAATATTTCCAAACTAAAAATGTAATGCTATGATCTATAAGTAAGACTATTTGTAACATTTAGAATATTTTAAATCTAAATATATAATACTATCACCAACAAGTGTAACAAATTGTAACGTTCAGAATATTTTAAATCTAAAAATGTAATGTTATGACCAACAAGTAAGACTATTCATAACATTTAGAATATTTTAAATTTAAAAGTTGTAATGCTATGATCAATAAGTAAGACTATTTGTAACGTTTACAATATTTCAAATCTAAATATGTAATAATATCATCAACAAGTATTACTAATTGTAACGTTCAGAATATTTCAAATCTAAAAGTTGTAATGCTATGATCAGAAAGTATTTCTATTTGTAGCCTTAAGAATATTTCAACTCTAAAAATGTAATGCTATGATCAATAAGTATAGCAAAATGTAACGTTTAGAATATTTTAGATCTAAAATTATAATGATATGATCGATAAGTGAATGTAAAAAAAAGTAATTCTATGATGAACAGGTAAGACTATTTGTAACGTTTAGAATATTTAAAATCAAAAAATTGTAAAACTCTTATGACTACGTAAATCAAAAATGTAATGATACCGTCAATAATAAAACTATTATAAAAGTTTTGAATTATTCAATTCTAAAAATGTAAGAAAGTAAGAATATTACATTTTTAAAAAGTTTTAAACTTCGTCTAAAACTAGCTGTAAACCACACAGTACAATTTAAAAATGGCGCATAGATAAATGAAAAAAGAATTGTTGTAAATAAAGTAATTCGGCACGAGATAAAAATCATTTAGACCCAAAGTAATTAAGCGGAGAATGTACCGTGCTGAAATAATAGCGTTCTTATTTAGAATCTGTTGTAGCGAAACTTTCTGTGTTATCTACGAATGAACTGCTTCATACACAATGAATACCGGAAGACAAAACCGTAAGACGGAAGTCGATATCCGGTGGACCAACCAAGATCCGTCGGCTAGACGAATAACGCTCACTTTGGAATGTTCTAATTAATTTATTTTGCTACTATCTTTCAGTGTCAGCTCCGGGATATGACCTTAAACTATATACAGTGGTGAGCCCCCAGTTTGCGGGCTTTGGGGAGTGTGGAGCCACCCCTTAATTTCCGTTGCTCCCAAATTCACTCTGACCTGGAGTGGTAGCACCTATTAGGGGCCCAACTATGGGTTAAATAGAAACCGACCTGAAAAATATATATTCTATTAAAATTTTTTCCTTAAAATCACTAGATTCGGTATTAAATAACCTGAAAAGAGTTGAAACAAAAACAACCAACTAATCACCACTTTCAGTGTTCTGCTTTCCTTATAATCTCTTTAACAGGGTTATAACAGAAACACATTCTTAACATAAGGAGGTATTTTGTACTAAACACACTATGTAATAAAGAAAAGACATCGTAAAATTTTAATTTGAAAATATTTTTAAATAAGACCGTACCTTCTCTGTATGAGTACAAGGTACAAACATGAACAGACGTGTTTCTGTGATACCTACATACCTTCCTAGTGACATCACAATTACACCAGACTTTATACTAGACGAAATCGACGCAACTGAAACATCAAGTGTTTCGAACTACGAAAACATATGCATGATTTCTTTATTTATTAAGTAAATGATTGTAATATTAAAAAAGTCCGTTTGAAAAGTCAGCAGCCGTGTGAATAACATGAAATAAATGGACAAACAGTTTGACACGAAAACGTAAACTTCATAATATATTATTAGTCGTATGGTATTTAGAGCGGGGGATGAGAACATAGGAGAGTAGTTAATCCTATTCATTCATTGATTTTACTGAACAAAAATATTATTGTTTTGAATATTTTGGATGAGAATTGATGATTAGTATTATTTTGGATTATTCAGACTATTGTTCTCATCTTAAGTCTTAAGTAGTAAGCATATATAGATAAAACAAAAATATGTCAAAGACTCTAAAAATCCATACTAGAATTTTCAGCAAGACATAGTATAATAATCTATTATATATATATATATATATATATATATATATATAGTGTGTCCTAATAAAATGCATACACTCTTTAAATTATCTCAACATGCTTCATGAATTCGCTATACTACGTTCCTAAAAGATGAGCGCATGTTTAACACAAGGTTCACTCCACAAAACGAGCTAAAATGAATGAGTTGAAAGCAACCATTGAAAGAAGATGTGTCGAACATACCAATTGAACTGATTAGGAACATGTTCGATTCAATTAGTGAGCGGACCACAATGATCAATAATTTGAACACTTTCGATAAGAAGCTGGTTTCTATATTTGTTCATAGTATTTTAATGTATGAAACTTTTCTTTCTTTCAATAAGTGTTGAGTTTATGGTCATTTAAAGCATGTATACATTCTATTGAGACACCTTATATATATATATATATATATATATATATATATATATATATATATATATATAAAATACTTCAGTTATAAGTTATATTTTTCTGGGGGTTGAAGTTTCCATCCAAAGTTCAGGCGACAATCTAATGCAACTGCGAATTACGTCGACTTACACCCGGTCATACGTCCTTCATAGAGTAAATAAATTGCCAGATCGAAGTCCAATACAAATTACTAAGTTAAAAAAAAAGTTTCAGAGTTCTACAAGAAACATTGGTAGAAAATTGGAGGTTACATCGACCAGAACGTTGTCTGAATAACACTCAATATAGGAAAAGTAATTCGAATAATAGACCTAATACGACAAACAAAAAAGACAGGTGATCGGATAAAATATAAAAATTGATGAATTTGAAACAAAATCTATTATGAAGTATGTAGCACAAACCTATTAAACGCATACTAAGCCAAATTACAAATTAGTAGGAATGTTGATTAAATCTATGAAGTTATGTCAGTAAATAAAATAGTGGACATTCAGCCTTTATTTTGTATACAAGATTTAACTTGTAATAGGAAATATTTCTTACAATTTTTCATAAAGATGTGATGCTTCATATTTTATGTCTTACATTTTGAGGCAGGTTTTACCATTTGTTTTATATATACGGGAAAGACTCCATATTATTTTATGTGTTACATAATAACAAAAAAACATAAACAAAACGAAAGATTTGCTACAAACATAAGTTTTTGCATTAACTCACACATAAAAACTAATCTTCTATTTTCTCTTCACGCTTGTAGTTGTTCTGATGACCTTGAAAGGTTATCTGATTACAACGTATTTCGTTTACTTTTTACAATTGCATGAGGAAAGCAAACTTAATAAATGATGATCTAAAATCATAGGACAGTTAAAGGAGAAAACGATAGCAAAGAAATAAGACTTTTACAAGAAAAGATTGAAATCGTCAAAGCCAGAAAACAAAGCTGCGAATTTTTTAACTAAAAAAATTGGAATAATCTAATTAGATTTGGGAAACGAAAAGTGCAGATGATCAAATATATAAATGTAAATCAGAAGCTAATTTGATTATAATATAATGAAAATTAAGAATTGGGGAATAAGAAAATTGTATTTGAATAACACACATAAGAACACCCTAAAGAGAGAGAGAGAGGGAGAGAGAGAGAGAAAGAGAGAGACAGAGAGAAGGGGAATAGAAAGATAAAGGGGGATACTTCTATAGATATATATGTATACGTATATACACGTATATATATGCATAAATATACATAAATTTATGAATACACACACACACACACACACACACATATATATATATATATATATATATATATATATATTCTCCTCGTTTAATTTTTACCAGAGATATAGCAACCAATAAAAATTTTACGAGGTAAATGCAAGAGTGATGAGTAGCGAATTCGGGCAAGATATATTTTTATTTGTTTAACATAAGCATCTACACGTCGCTACACATTCATGAGCATGTGTCAGTTGTCATTTATAAGTAACTAGTGATCTCTACTGGCGATGTTGCTTATACAAAAGCGAAGTGGGAAATGAAAATTTTACAGGACTTCTAAGCACAACATATATCAGGAAGTCATGCTGCGTTATATTTAGAAATCGAATACCGCATATAATATTTGAAAAAGTAATAAGACAAAGAAAGAAAGAAAGAAAGAAAGGAAGAAAGAAAAAGAAAGAAAGAATAAAACGTATATATCAAAATAGAACAACAAACAGGAAAAAAGGGACCAAAAAAGAAAGAAAGTAAGTAAACAGAAATAAGAAAACGAGAAAATAATACAAGTAATAAAAATATTAATTATAATAAAAAATAATAAAATAATTAGCAACTAAATCAAAAACTCGTAAAAATATTAAAATCAAATCTATGAGATTATAAATTTTACATCGCTAAACACCTATAAATATTTTAATTTGTATATTGATAAAACACAGAAGCAAAAGAAGAATACAAATATATGTTAGTATAGGTGTGGAAATATACTTAATAACCCAGGGTTAAGTTTCTCGATCATGAATATAAGTCAACGATAAAATCTACCTGCAGATTAAGAGCAACCTGGCCCGTAAGGAATTTTTTCTTTGAGATAAAAATTTACATTATTATTTAATGGTAATGAAATCGAATTAGCAATATAGGAATTATATATATATATATATATATATATATATATATATATATATATATATATTATAGCAGTTCAATTATACGCTCCATAGTAAAACGCTGGAGAGTCGTCAGTGATGTTTCAGCGAGGATCTTAGGCACGTTTGGCGTCTTGCAGCATCAGATGTTCTCCCCCACGCAGACCCGACCAGAGGTGATCGGTCTCTAGTCCACTCTCCATGTGCGCTTTCAGACACTATTTAAATTGCGACTGCACTCCACACAAACCTTTCCTGGCTTCTCGCATTGGCTGAATTCTAATGGCGCGTGTTTTAGTATACGAATAATATAATAGCAATGAGAAAAAAAAACTTAAGATTACCTAAAGAGGAGAAGAATTAATTATAATAAATCTAATTCTTCCTAATAATAATAATAATAATAGAGGTGGATACATACATGTTTACGACCAACCGAACACGCACAGACAAACATATGCAAATCATTCTTTGTTAAAGAAAAAAAAACTCATCTAGCTTCAAGATAAAACTTGGAAATTTACCATATAAATTTTAATTTTATAAATAAGTAAAGCTAAATGTCAAAGACAATTGAAAGAATAAAATAACGATGTACAAGAGAGAATTATATATAATATGCGAAGTGTAAATATACGACTAAATAAAAGTAGAATAAAAAATAAAAAATTAACTATCAAAACATTCTAGGGTGAACTACACAAAAATATCTAAACGTATTTAAACAAAATCGCTGCGAAAAGCAAAGTGACGAAAGAGGTAGAAGTGGCAAAAACTCTGGAGTCAAGGCGAACTAATGAGAAAAGAAAGAAATTATCGGATGAATTAATAAGTTAAAAATAATTAAAGTTAAATATCGACGTTAATTGAAGAATAAAATAACTGTGTGTGTATCCTGTAGGGTAGGGTGGGGGAGTCAGCATCGTTGAGTACAGATATGGCTGATAAGCCCAATCTTTACTTGAAAAGTTCTATTGCAGTGGGAACAGGGAATCATAGCAATGTCAAGGGTTCCAAAACATTGTCCTTCATGACCTTTCTGCGCTTCTTTGCAGTAACCTTTTTGTAACTTTCATATTTGCAGGCACCGTCACTTAGCTCTATCTAAAGCTGTCTGCTCCCTGATGACTGATCAACGTTGAAGGTCTTCAGTTATGTTGGAGCTCAGCAAATAAAAGCTTCTATAGTCTGGCATGTGGGTTACATGACCAGCGCAGCGAAGCTGAACCTGCATTAGGATAGTAGGTATGTTTGGGAGCTCAGCGCGAGTAAGGACTTCTGTATATGGTATCCTTTCCTGCCAGCCTATGTCAATCAGTTTCCTCAGTCCGGTGGTGTGAAAGTGATTTAATTTTCTAGCGTGCCGTTGGTAGACAGTCCAGAACTCACATCCATAGAGTAAGGTGGTGAGTATGACAGCTTTATAAATTTGATCTTTGTCATGGAGGTGATGCCGGTCCCATACATTTTTGTGGAGTCTTCCAAAAGCAGCGCTTGCTTTAGCGAGTCTGGTGTTGATTTCATCGTCAATGACTACATTGCAGGAGAGCGTACTGCCAAGGCAGGTGAACTTGTCAACTGCCTTGAGTCTTTGTCCCTCGATTGAAATGTTGGGTTCTGCATATGGTTTCCCCAGAGCAGGCTGATGCATCACCACAGTCTTCTTGGTATTGATTGTGAGGCCAAAATTTTCACAAGCCTCTGAGAATATGTTTGCACTGTGTTGCATGCCTGCTTCAGAGGTATCGTTAAGGGAAAAATCATCAGCAAGCAGAAGATCATTTACAGTGTCTGATGCAACCCTAGATTAGGCTTGTAGCCTCGTGAGGTTGAAGAATGATCTGTCAAATCTGTAACTGGTTCCAATGCCCACATCAGTGTCTCCGAAGGCATCCCTCATCATTATAGAGCACATGAGGCTGAACAGGGTGGGAGCCAAAACAGACCCCTGTTTCACTCCATTTGTGGCTTCAAAAGGGTCAGAGGTCTCCCCACGATCTTGCACTCTGGCCATCATACCATTATGAAACTGACGTATGATGGCAATGAATTTTCTATGATATCCATACTTTGCCATTATTCTTCAGAGACCTTTTCTGTTTACATTGTCAAAGGCTTTGGTCAAATCCACATAAGTGGAGCAAAGGTCTGCATTTTGTTCTTGGCACTTTTCTTGGAGCTGCCTGGCGGCAAACACCATATCAGTAGTACCACGACCCTTACGGAATCCACATTGGCTTTCTGGCAAGAGGTCTTCTTCCAGATCAACTATGAGCCTGTTCAGCATTACTCTGCCCAGTACCTTGCCTGCAATGCATAGCAGGAATATTCCCCGGTGGTTGTCGCAGGCCTGGTGGCTACATTTATGCTTGTATAGATGTATGATGGAGGCATCTTTGAAGTTTTGGGGATGTACCTCCTTCTGCCAGATGTTCGGAAAAGCTGATAGAGTTTTTTTAGTCTTTTTTATATATCTAAGCTGGGATAGCATCTGAGTCAGGCGCTTTCCCAATGGAGACATCAGGCGGATTGATTCTCAGTGTCTTCGAGGGTTGGGAGTTCATCCAATTCCTCGTTTATGGTAATTTGGGGGAGGCGGTCAATAGCCTCATCACTGATGGTAGAGGGACGGTTTAGTACACTTTTAAAATGATCCGTCCATCTTCTCAGGGTCACGTCTTTGTCAGTGAGGGGAGTGGATCCGTCTGCACTGAGGAGAGGTGATGATTTAGATGGCATTGGACCATAAATTTCCTTGAGACCATCATAGAAATTCTTCATGTCATTCCTATCTGCATATATTTGAATTTCGTCTGCTTTCTTGCTTAGCCAAGAATTATGCATGTGACTGAGCTTCAACTGAACGTTGCTACGCAAACTCTTCCGTATGTCCTTCTTTAGTTTGAGGGTGGATCTTCAATATGAGCTTTGTATGCAGAATGCTTCTCCTCTAGCAACTGGGTAATCTCCAGGCAGTTCTCATCAAACCAGTCCTTGTTTCCTGGAGACTTACCCTAGACACTCCATGGTTGTGTTGTACACTGTCTCATGGCGCTCTGGCAGAGTTTCAGAGAAAGATTTCTGGACAGGTTTTATTTTCAACTTGTTGATATTAAATCATTTTGGAGCTCTCTTTCCTTGAGGTCTTCTTTTTGGTTGGATATACAGATTGAGCTTAGCCACTATGAGACGGTGGTCTGTCCAGCATTCGGCTCCACACATGGCCCTAGTGATATGTATGTCATGCTTGTCCCGCTTGTCCCGTTTCCTGATGATGCTATGATCAATCAGATGCCAGTGCTTTGAGCGAGGGTGCATCCATGATATCCTTTTGCGAATGGGGAACTGTAAAATAGTGTTCGTTATCAGCAGGTCATGGTCAGAGCAGGTTTGAAGGAGAAGAAGACCATTGCTATTACATTTTCCAATACCATTTTTTCCTATAACACCTTCCCAGTCCGCACTGTCACAGCCTACTTGTGCATTAAAATCACCAAATATGATGAGTTTGTCTGGATTTGGTGTTGCACCTATGATGTTATTCAGGTCTTCGTAGAACTTGTCCTTGATGCCATCAGGATGTTTCATCGTAGGAGCGTATGCACTGACAAGATTTGCAAACTTCTTTCCATTTGGGAGAGAGGGTCTCAGTGACATTAGACGGTCATTCACTCCTTTTGGAGGTCCAGTCAGCTTACTAACAAGCACATTTTTCGCTGCAAATCCAGCTCCTGCCTCACCCTCTCCTCAGGTCCTCTGCCACTCCAAAAGAAGGTGTAGCCCTGACCTCTTTCATCTTCACCTGCTAGGGTTTTTTTTTTCATTTAGAGCAGCAATGTCAATATCGTACGTGGCGAGTTCGCCTGCAATGGGTGCAGTGGGTCTTTGTGGTCTATCTAGGTTATTTTTTGTCCAAGAGTGTACAAACATTCCATGTCGCAATTTTGATAGGAATTTTTATTTCGACCGCATTATTAGGGTTCCCACTGACCGCGGTAAGCCAGCCAGGATATAGTGGAGCGGGCAATGTTTGGGGAACGTTTTCTAGCCCGTTCCCATCCCACGGTAGGTGAGCAGTGTTATTCTAAAGAGGGCTGCTCAGACACCCAGACGGCTGCCGAAATCCATTTCCGCTCCTGTTAGTGGAGAGTGACCCTATGGGCTGAGCCGCCTGTGTTTAGGTTTGCGGCTACGACTGTAAGTGTGCCCACTGTAACTATATATATATATATATATATATATATATATATATATATATATATATATATAATAACTAAGCGAGAATTATATGTGCGAATAAGGATTAAAAACCAAGTGTAAATATACGACTAAATATCAGTAGAATAAAAAAATAAAATTTAATTATCAAAATATTCTAGGGTGGACTAAAAAATAAAATAACTAAAAGTATTTAAACAAAATCGCTGCGAAAAGCAAAGGGACGAAAGAGGAAGAAATGGGAGAAACTCTGGAGCCAAGTCGAACGAATGAGAAAAGAATAAATTATCGGGTGAACAAATCAGTGAAAAGATTTACGACAAGCACTTAAAATAATGGGTTGGGACGAACATATAAGAAAAATGTTTTCCTTTTTTATTTTATTTTTCTCTTTTTTTTTTCTTTTTTCTTTTTTCTCTTTTTTTTTTCCTTTTGTCAACATACATAATAGGCAATGATTCTAACGAACACGTAAAAAAAGTAGAAAAAATGGCTTACGACTAAAAGGTTTGGGCCAAACAGATAAAAAAAAGACGAATAGCTAAAAAAAATGACGTGTGCTTGTTATTTCGGTTCTTGTGACCCTTTCCGCGATATCCAAGAACTAGATCGTTTTAACCATAACCAATTAGCGGTTCTTTCTGCTGTATCGGTTATCGTTTTAAGACCTTTTTCTTTTCTTAACACCCCATAGCCTAAATCCGTGAGAGCTTTACTCAAAGCTGCGCCTACTTCAATGGGTAGACAGATTGTCTTCCAGCCATTGTTCTTGCAGCT
This sequence comes from Euprymna scolopes, assembly GCF_053919585.1. Taxonomy (NCBI): domain Eukaryota; kingdom Metazoa; phylum Mollusca; class Cephalopoda; order Sepiida; family Sepiolidae; genus Euprymna; species Euprymna scolopes. Next base: position 125,036,095 of record NC_136493.1, on the reverse strand, counting down.
GTATACAAGCTCATCATACTTTAATTTCTTGCGTTCGTGAGACTCCTCCACATTCTCTTCCCAAGGAATGGTTAATTCCCATAAAATTATATCCTTTAATTTTTTTGAAAAGAATGATATGTCAGGACGAAGATTTGTTACGACAATGTGATCTGGGAATTTTAGTCTATGGTCTATGTCAGCTCTTAATTCCCAGTGTGTTGCATGGGATAACCCTGTTGGGTTTGTCCTTATTTTTTCAATAGGTTTCGTGCCTGTTCTCACGAATTTTATAAATCCTGATTCGGGGTTGAAAATATTACCCTGTAATGTAGAGCTAGCTATTGCTACAATTTCTTTTAGGATTTCGTCATGCTGTCACCTATAACGACCCTCAGAAAGCGCCGTTTTACAGCTGTTGAGTATATGCTTGAGAGTTCCTTTTTCTCCGCCAAGGTGACAAAATGGTGATTCGAAATTTGTCCAGAGATTGAGGTTAACGGAACTTGGTAAAGTATCATACACTGCCCGTATTAGGAATCTTAATCTGGATTCACCATTTCAGATTTCCGACTATTTAATTTCTCGGCTCATTATCGACTCCCGCTTTATCCATGCCCCTTCTTGCTTCAATCCCACAGTGACTAACACGCGTTTTTCTCCTTCACTATTCATAACCTCTCGCAGCAGGTACGGTTTCTTATTTTCTTGGAACGTGTGACGGCTTTGTAATGGGAAGAATCCAGTAGCAACGGTCCCTAGTAAGACCTTTTTTTAATCCTTTCTTTCGCGTCCTTAAATTCCTAAGAAGCATCCCATTTTTCCCTGTGTAAACCATTATGCCTTCGTCAGCAACATTTGGGTCTCTGTGGCACACATACTGAATGGCCAACCTAACTTTTGCTACTTTATATTCCTTCAGTACACTTTTAAATGGAAGTTTTAATTTATTTGAGCCTCCGTATAGCGCTGCACTGCAGAGGGATCTTGGTAAACATATCCACCTGCGTAGACGAGCTGTGATTCTTCTCTCTATTGTTTCCATGGTGGAGGTTGGAAATTCGTATATTGTTAAGGGCCAGAGTAACTTGGGTAAAATAACGTGCTGATAAATCAAAGTTTTTTAACGGCCGAGTAACTCAAATTTGTACACCTTGATAAGCCACCCTTCTAGATTCTCCTTGGTCCTTTCTATTGCCACTGAATCCTTAACTGGGTTTTGTTTTATCGTGGGAATATATTCTCCAGAGAGCGTACGTTTTTATCTGGTATTTCTTTCTTTAAAAGTAGCGATCTTGATTTGGGTGCGTTAAAACTCATCCTTACCCAGCCGATGAATTCACCTATTCCTTTTACCAGCCACTTAGCCCCGAACGCGGAAGTTATTGTTATGAGCATGTAGTCTATGTATGCACGTATTACCGGTTGCCTCAACCCGGTTCTAGTACCATTTTTATTAACATGTTCATTGATAATGAGAATAGCGTAACAAAAATGGTACATTCTCTTTCTAAGTTAGCCAAGCTAAGGTAGAGGTATTTACTATTATTCTCCTTTTGAATTTAGTATAATAATCCAATATTAAATCTGTGATTATTTTAGGAACGTGGTATCGTTTTAGGGTTTCTTTCGCCAATTTATGGGGGATTGACCCGTACGCATTTTTTAGGTTTAGTCAGAGGATGGCTATATCTCCCTTGTACTGTTTGGTGTATTTTAACAACTCCTGTACGCTCTATACACCCTGGCATGCCCTGAACCCCGCCTTTTTGCACAGAGGTATCGATGTAGTTATTTTTGTGAAGACAATTTGATAAACGTCTGTTTAAAATGCTTAAGAAAATGTTATCCTCTATGTTAAGCAGGGCTATGCATCTAAATTGCTCAACTGCTTTGACGTTTTCCTCCTTCGGGATACAGATGCCATCGCTGTATTTCCATTGATCCACTTTTTACCCCTTTTCCAAATACAAATTGCAGTAATACAATAATAATACTAATATATAATGATAATAAATAATAATAAATATCATAATGAAATAATTAATAACAAATTATAAAAATAAAATAATAATAAAAATAATACAAACATAACAATAATGATAATAATCATATAATAATGATAATGATATAAATATTAATAATAATAATAATAATAAGAAGAAGAAGAAATATAATGATAGTAAACGTCATCACAACTTCATCCAACGTATTAATAAAAATATTTTTTGAAAATATAAAATTAATAATAATAAAAGTAATAATAACCATAATAATTATAATAACAATAATAATTAATTTTAAAGTTATTTAAAATGTAGTATTTTTAAAATTTATACAATAAATAAATTCTACACTCATGTTTGTCAATTATAATTTGTTACAGATTCCCTAAATATTAGTTTCATTGAATAATAAGATATATGTTATTTCCAATTTCAAATCTACGTGGTAAGTATTAGACAATTAATTCAATAATAGTTTTGGATTAAAAATTAGGGTTAAATCACTCAAGATTATAATAGACTTTAAAGACAAAGTAAAAGAATGGAATATTTGAAATCAAATTTATTAATTTTTAAAAACAAATATTTAAAAAGTTAGGACTAAGATTTAAAAAAATAAAATTAAAGTATTTAAATTAAAGTTAAACCTTTCATAATGTTAATAATGTTTCAAACATTTTATAATTAACGCATAGGCAACATAAACATGAATAGATACATTAACAGATATATAATGTAAGTAAACTATATAATATGGCCTGTATGATATGAATTATAATAATATATAAGATTATACAAAAATACATTATTTGTATTATTATTCATCGGAATACTGTTCTCATCTTGAGTGTGATTTTCACAACTTTTCGGTCGATATAACCTCAGACCTTATTTAAATGCCCCAATAGAGTGTGGAATTTATATTATTCCTTCAGAGGGATTTATAATTAAAAATAAAAGTTGCGTGTGACGGCTTAGCAAATCACTGTACGGTCCGAGGCAAGGTGGTCGAGTCTGGAATAAAATATTTTATGATTAGATGATTGAACAATTCAAACAATGTCCGGTAAACCCCTGTTTGCATACTCAAAAACAAAGACAATAAACTACTAATTTTAGTTTTCTGGGTCGATGACATTTTAATCGCATCAAATTGTAACATTATCTTAACAGATGTTAAGAACAGATTAAATTTAAAAAAAAATCAAATTCCATCATAATAACTTTTTTAATGTTATCGATGTTTAATCAAAGCCTTTTTTCATTATCGAGCATGTAAAACTAACCTATCAAATGCATGCTAAATGGCATTACAAATTAGTAAGTATGTTGATTTTTTACAGATTTATGCCAGTAAATAAAATAGGGGATATTCAGATTTTATTTTGTATACAAGATGTATACTTGTATTTAGAAATGCATGTTTCCTTGTTTTAATAAAGACGGAATGAATTCGAAAATATTAACTTCATATTGTATAAATTAAATTTAGTAGTAAGTTTTGCCATTTCTTTTGTATATACCGGAAATACTCCATATTATTTTACGTGGCACATAATTTTAAAAAAGAAACACACAAAACAAAAGATTTGCAACAAACATTTGTTTTTGCATTAACTCACACACAAAAACTAATCTTCTATTTTTTCTTACGTAAGCTTTGAATTAACTCTGATGACCTTAAAGTGTCATTTTATTGCAAGGTATTCCGTTTACTTTTTATAATTACATGAGAAAGGCAAATTGTAAAATATGGTGTTCGAAAATCATAAAGAAGTAAAGAAAAAAGAAAACGATCGTAAGGAAATAAGATTTCAAGAAGAAAAAAAGATTGAAATCATCAATAACAGAAAACAAAGCTGCGATTTTTTTTAACTGAACACATTGGAATAATCTAATTAGATTTGGGAAACGAAAAGTGCAGATGATCAAATATATAAATGTAAATCAGAAGCTAATTTTATTATAATATAATGAAAATTAGAATGCTCGAATAAGAAACAAAGAAAATTGTATTTGAATAACACACATAAGAACACCGAATCTATCTATCTATCTATCTATCTATCTATCTCTCTCTCTCTCTCTCTCTCTATATATATATATATATATGTGTGTGTGTGTGTGTGTGTGTGTGTGTGTGTGTGTGTGTGTTTGTGTGTGACACCCTGGACTGATGATTCCCGAAACGATGAAACACTATTGTCTGTAGATATTTAATAATTATTGCAGTAAATAATTATGCCAGCCTCTTTAAGAAACTTGTTTCGTATCGTTGAGCACTTTACAGTTGAAATAAAAGTCGGTCACTTTCGCTCTCATGCGCAGATCATCATATAATTATTAGGCCACTTTTACAGACGTTAAAAATGTTTAAAATTCAACAGCATTTCTCGCGGTTAACGGTAGCCGAATGAATAAAGTCATTGCTAATGAAGCCAGAGATGATTTCTGTCGCCGGGTTCGAATCTATTGACTGGTCTTAATCGTGACACACTACACTGATGATCCCCGAAAATATGAAAAACTAGTTCCTGCAGGTATTTAATGATTTTTGAAGTAAATAATTATATATATATATATATATATATATATATATATATATATATAACATTTAAGAATTAATACATAAACCCCACACTAAAAATTAAATACATTCACAGATATATAATGTAAGCAAATATGAAATAAAGATTGTATATAAATCATAATAATATATGAGATACATAATAATAATAATAATAATAATAATAATAATAATAATAATAATTTAAGAGTATACAAATGTACATCACTATCAAGAAAAATGTGGGAACAGATAAGCATATAAACATGTATGATTACAAAACCAACAACATTGTAAAAACAGCAAAGTAAAAAATAACAAACAAATAACAATGGTAAAAAAGCTACAGTTTAATCTATAGGTACTTGTAAGGACAAATAGTATATAAACGTAATAAAGATAGTCAGCATTTTCGTAAATTTCAGTAATTAAAAGAAATAATGCAATGGACAGGAACTAGTGTAGTTTAGTTTATGACAAGGACGAATTAAGGGGGTTGATTAAGTAGGTGGATAAGAAGGTGTGATTTCTATTGCCTACAATTAATCGTTGTCTTTTTATTTAGAAGTTTATCCTTATTCTTAAATTTTGAAATAAGAGGTTTTTATTTACACAAAAAAGCAAAGGGAATTTTATGAGTAACAGGTTGAAGTGTTTTCTTTTTTAATTTTCCAACTAACAATTGGTGTTATATAAATTTTATTGCTTCATAATCTAAAGCGAATGATGTCTTTTACTTATTTCATGGAGCAACAAAGGCCAGTATATCATGATTATAATGTATTACTTGTTTCACCGATGTAGTATTTACTGATGGTAGAATTATCATGTGCTTTAATGTTTGCTTGATAAACAACATAGGTTTTTAAACAATTTTGTTTTAGGGGACGGTTACACTTATAAATACAACTACATGTGTTAGTTTTTCACTTTGGTTATTTTCTGTGTTAACTTGTAAAGTTTTTCTGGAATCAACACGTTGTAGTTTTCAGTCGCAAAGGTAACAAAGAATAGAAAAAAACTACAGCTCGCTTTTTTTGTTGTACGACTATATTTTCTCATTACCGCTGTGACTTCCCTCACGTGATCGTATTCTTGAACGTCATCTACCCCTCTCACGTGATTTCAAACGTTGTTCACGTTTCTTACGTGATGCTCTTTTAAAACGCTTTATTTTTCCGTATCCGTGGCGTCATAAGCATGCATTGGCATACGCGCGCTTGCGCTATATTGCAATCTTATAAATAGTTTATTATTGCGTTTTTCATCATTTTTACATTTTATTACTACAGCTATAGCTTAATTTAATAGCATTTTTATTAATAATCTCGTGAAGAATGTTGTAAGATTCAGAAATTTTTACCCGGATTAGTTTTTACCATTTGGTGGAAAGAAGGTGTAAACCAAATGACTTTTCTTTTACTTTTAGCTTTTCATCGGTTTATACTTAATGTAGGTCCAATGCATTCTGTGAGCCTTTTTATAGCTACTGTTTTTAAATGCCTTATTATATAAGTTTTTATGATTGCTAAAAATGTCTTTGTTTAAGGATTTAACAAAAATTTGGAATAGCTGATAGATTTGGGGATATGTGTGATGATCGATTTTTCGTGGTTTGAGAGTGGATGGATATCAGTAGGTTCGTATTTATTTTTCATAAATTTTAAGTTTCATATGTTTTTTGTTTAAATCCTGTGTTGAATCAAGGAAGTTAATTATTTTAATGCTTAATGTTATATCTATTTTAAGATATTCTTTTTATTTTTTCATAATATTTGTTTCAGTTTTATAACATTTAAGGCCATAAGGATTTTTTAAACAACAAAATCCATAGTTTTACTTCTATATCTTTAGTGAGATTATATGTGAATAACTTCTGCTGGATCTAGACAAGACATGGAGAAATCAAATGGTCCAGCTTGATTTTTTTAAACTTATTGTTCATTTTTGCTAATTTCTACAGTATTTCCACATTTTCAGATAATATATATTTAATCATTAGGGATGTCAAACAGAAGTGAGGAAGGGTCGAGTAGTTTTGTAATCGAGGAATAATAGTTTATAAGGTCGAATTGAATAAAAGAACATCGATCCTTGTTTTTATACTAGAAAACCAGCTAATATCCTTAGTTGCATCAAATTTATATGTGTTTTTTAATTTTATTCATGGTCTAGTTTATTGGTGAAATCAAATTCGTGGTTTTTAAGATTATTTAGTATTCCTTATTTTCTAATTTGATCACCCTATTTCTAATATCGAGCTTTTTAGTTATAGCCTTATTATAAAAGTTATATTCCATGAAGTAAACATTTGATTTTTTTGTAATAACTTGTAATATTTTGTTTTATTAGTTTGAGATATCTCAACTTAGTGGATATATAAAACTTTAATTTTATATTGTAGCATTATATATATATATATATATATATATATATATATATATATATATATATATATGAGAGCAGGGAGTTAATAAAACATGTTAAAAAACAGTTTGAAAAAGAGTTAAAAACATATTTAATTTGAAAAGGAAACACTAAATAAGTGGATAGTTCTTAATTCGCGGAGTTTCGAAGAAATGCTTTCCTTATATATATATATATATATATATATATATATATATATATATATATATATATATATATATATATATATAGGAACAAGTAGTTAATAAAACATGTTAAAGCACTTGGAATAAGAGTAAGAATATATTTAAATTTTATATATATACTTTTATAAAAACTTTTCTTATATATATAAATACTATTCTTACACACATATATATATATATATAAAAGAACAAGTAGTTAATAAAACATGTTAAAACACTTTCAAAAAAAGTTAAAAAATATTTAAATTTTATGTATATATAAATATACATATATATATATATATATATATATATATATATATATGAACAAGTAGTTAATAAAACATGTTAAAAACACTCTGAGAAAGAGTTAAAAATATATTTAAATTTTATATATATATAAACTTTTCTTACATATATATAAATACTTTTCTTATATATATATATATATATATATATATATATATTAGAACAAGTAGTTAATAAAACATGTTAAAACACTTTGAAAATGAGTTAAAACATATTTTAATTATATATATATATGTATATGTATATATATATATCTATATATATATACACCCTTCTTAGAAATCTAGCATCTTCTACACTGCGCGAGCGTTTCATTCTCCTTCATACAAAAGTGCAGCGATAATTGCATCAGATGCAAAATGAATGGTGGCTGAAAAGGGCTAGGAAGATCCAAAGCCCTGCGACCCTGGCGACACCCACGGCTTATACGAAGCAGTACAGATGATCCATGGCCTAAAGCAACGTTCCATGCACCATGTGCGTAGTAAGGATGGTGCTCTCATCAAAGAGAAGAGCGATATCCTGAAAAGATTGGCTGAATACCTGCGGGAGCTTCTTAATAAGATCAATGCCATGGATCCATCCATTGTTTATGATCTCCCCACTCTGCAAACCATTCCTGTGCTATACAACCAGCCATTTATCAGCGAAGTAAAGGAGGCTATTCACAGTCCAAAAAACAAGGCAGCTGGTCCCGACAGCATATCGGCTGAAATGTTAAGTGTGGCGGAACTGACCTCCTCATGCACTCCACCGGTTCATCCTGGATTGCTGGTTAGCAAAGTATCTCACGGCCGACAAAGCGCCACCGCCCGAAAAAAACGCTATATAGATTGCATCAAGCTCACCTCCAAGCTAACCTTCAATTTTTTTGAGATTTTGGCAGGGGACAGAGGCACTTAGCGTTCCACATGTGATAGCGAGATAGCCTTCTTCAACAACGAGCATGAGCAAACAACTATGAATCTTTGTACACTGAGACACCGATGAGCGGCAAATACTCTCCATCAGAACCCAAATCCTGTCTTCCTGTGCTCTATCTGTGCAAAGCAGTATATATCACGCATCGGGCTTTACAGTTATCAAGGGAGTCACAGAGTAAATTAAAAAAAATGATGAAGAAGACGTCGTCATCCACACAGATGAACTACCATAATATATATATATATATATATATATATATATATATATATATATTATAATGTAGATATAATATATATATATATATATTATAATGTAGATATAATATATATATATATATATATATATATATATATATATATATATATATACAGAAAGAGAGAGAGAGAGAGAGAAATGAAAACTAAAAAAAATATATAGAAACATCTTTAGGTCATGGAAGCTCGAAGCTAAACACTTTTCATCAGAAGAAGAGAAAAATCCAGAATAATGCAAAGTGCAAATATAATGAAAAAAAAAAGAATGACCTGATGACATTTAGAAATGAAATGAGAATGAAGATATATATTAACTTATTTCTCGTTTCTTATTTCATTTCTAAATTTCATTGAGCCATTTTTTTACTATATTTGCATTTTACATGATTCTGGCCTTAAAATACACTATCAAGAGAAGAAGCTATTAGAATAGAAGGCTTTTCGGCATCAAGGATTATCAACAATAAAGGGATAAGATGTTGTTTTGCCAAACAGGTTAGTCGGTTCTAAGAGGTGGAAGTGTAATGCGTTTCCCAGAGCAGCTTACATGAAAGTGAAACAGATACAGAGATGCAACATTACGGTGATGGGACAGGGGATGGCGCCTCCATAATAGCGGAGTATTTTTTAGATTAAAGACTCTGTTTTTTTATCATTTCTGAGAAGGAGAGATTATTGGTCGATGTACCAACTCAGATGTAGTAATAGTATTCTACGCATGCATAAAAGGAGTCGTTGGCGAGATAAATTATGCTCTCTGGTGTGAGTAATCTTCTATCGCGATAGGAGTAATTCATCTTCTTTGCAGCAGCTTTAGACCTAATATAGTCGATATGCAGTAAAACAGTAAAATGAAACATAACAGAACGTTCTTCTAAAAATCAGTATACACTTTTACCGAGAAGGCATTAGCTCGATCAGCACTCATGTAATCGCAGCTAATTTTAAAGGAAAATGAGTTTTTTGTGGACGTTTTACACATTTATCCAATTCAATCTGCTCTCGATGTTTCACTTGACAGCACCAGAATAACACATTCAAATTGCATTACTGACTTCCCAATGTTACAAGAGCAGCATATAAATAATTCTTAAACCGGTTAAGTTCATGTTCGTCTCAGAGGAAAAGAGAAAAAGAGGGAGATAGAGAAAGGGAGGGAGAGTGTATGTTTATTTTTGAACGAATTTCGTTTCCATTATGCAAGAAACATATAGATTATTCAGACATGTGACAAAAGACGTTTTAAGTTATTTGAACAGGGATGTATATTCCTAAGATACGTCCATTCGATAAGAACGCTTCTTTGAAATGTTGACGTACAGATAAAACGGTATTTCTAATGTAAGCGTGAAAAAACGCTCGACGAGAGGAAAAGAGAAAGAGAGAAAGATCAAGAGAAAGAGAAAGAGAGAAAGAGAGAGATAGTGTGTATGGTTATTTTTGAATGAATCTAGTTTACATTATGCAAGAAACACATAGATTTTTCAGACTTGCGACAAAAGACGTTTTAACTTATTTGAACAGGGACGTATATTCCTAAGATGCGTCCATTCGGCAAAAGCAGTTTTTTTCAAAATTTGACGTTCGGATAATTTTAATGTAAGCGTGACGAATCGTTCGATGGACCAAACGGTTTGTCCAATTTATGGATACATCTCGAAAAAGATATATGTATTACATATGGGAGGCTATTTTAAATTTTCCAAGGAGAGACGAACGAATGAATGTGTACAACTACATGCTCCCTCGCTCGACGGCAATCGCCGACCGAAAACGCAGTTTCCGTGCTCTTCTCTTTCATCTTCTCTTCTGCCTTGTCGTCGTCTCTCACATTAGCGACTGCTGAGAGGTCGCGAGTATAAAAAAATAAATTATGCAAAATAATAAAGTATATAAAATAAATAATGAAAAAAAACAGACTCTAACAATTCTCTCTTTATAGGTTGCGCCGTGTTTGTGATACTATCGACCCTCTGAACGTCCATATCTTAGTTTTCTGTAGAGATCATATTTGCCAGACAGTTAATCAGTTCATCTCCTCATCTGCTCCGAGCAACAGCCCGCCTTTCATTGTCTCTAACTAGAAAACTGTAATCAACTGTCGCAAACCGAAGACTGTCCGTAAACAGTCGAAAAACATTCTGCCCCTCCTAAAACTGCCCGAAAATTAACTCTAAATATATCTACTTTTATGTTCAGACTTTTGTTTAGCACATCATCAATTACAATACAATTTCGATTGCCTTTGTCTAACATGATGAACAACGTCTGCTCCGTTTTTTACTAACATTACTTGTCATATTTTGATGCAGCTTATCAACTAATTTCCCATTTTTGTTACAGTAAAAAAAACTGTAAGCTGTTTTACATGGAAAACAAATATTTTGATCCTGGAATTTAACTATACTGTTATTTTTTTATATAAAAAGTATATTCATATACATATACATAATTTCTATACATCTACATATACATATAATTTCTATATGTATCTACATATATATATATATATACATGCATATACATAATTTCTATATATCTACAAACATTTTATTAAGAGATATAATATGTTAGTATTGATTTTCAGTACTTACACAAACAGTGAACAATACGTAACTAGAGCTAGATAGTAGGCAATGAGAATATATTTATAGCAACTAAGCTACACAGGCATCTCGATCCCCACAGCGCTGAAAAGCAGAAGCGTCTGTGTAAATTAATTGTCATAATTATATCTTAAACTGTACTTCCTTCCAATTGTTTAATCTCTCCATCTCTCCATCTCTACCACTTTCGAACTAAAATATAAGTAAAAACACTTATACAATAAGCCTTATATTACGTTGGTGCAAAAATAGTCATTCTTTGATGTTCAGTTTCATGTCAATAAACGACATTATTTTTGCACCAATCTCATATATTAGTATGTGCAGAAACAAGTGTTTTCTTCTAATAATCAATAAATACAATTTTGACGAACATAATGACTTTTTCTTTCCTATAAAGAAAAAGCGGTTAAAAAACTAAGAGTCTCTCTTTCTCTTTCTCTTTCTCTCTTTCTCTTTCTCTCTCTCTCTCTCTCTCTCTCTCTCTATATATATATATATATATATACATATATATATATACATATATATATATATACATATATATACATATATATATATATATATATACAGGGTGTCCCAATAAAATGTATACATTCTTTAAATAACCATAAAACGAACATTTATTTTAAGAAAGAAAAGTTTCATACATCAAAATACCGTGAACAAATATAGAAACCAGTTAATTATCGAAAATGTTCGAATTATTGGCCATTGCGGTACATGAACAGATGACAACGCTTACTGATCCACCCGAAAACGTTTCTAATCAGTTTAATTGGTATTTTGACACATCTTTCAATCCAGGAGGGGGTGTCAAATCAAGCGAGCGTGGACAGTACTCGATGCTTCCTCTCCGTCCTATCTATCTGTTTCGCAGGTGACTATCAAGATATGCTCTTACGTCATGATGATAGTGGAGAAGTGTCCATCCTGCTGGAAGTACCATTCTTTATTCCTAAACGTCTCTTGGAGACGTGGCATAGCATATTCATGTAGCAAGTTGAGATAATTTACAGAGTGTATACATTTTATTGCGACAATCTCTCTCTCTCTCTCTCTCTCTCTCTATATATATATATATATATATATATATATATATATATATATAAAGAGAGAGAGTGAGAGTGGAGAGGAGAGAGAGTAAGACATTCAAAGAATTAATAGGTTTCGTCCCTATTAATCTGTGCATGAATCGATGTAAATGCTATTTCAAACTAAAGCATCATAGAGTTTGCGAAGGAATAAACGACAAAATGTTTAATGTAGAAACGAGACACATATAAAATAGCATTTTCCTTCAAGAGAAAAGAGACTTGTTAGTCCATTATTTCTGCAACAAGAGAGAAAATCCGATGTTGCTCAAAAAGAAAATGTTTTATTACATATTTAAAAATATGTAAAAGAATCTCGTCTAATAAATTGTTTCAGAGAATAACGTCCTCTGACCCCCTCAGTAGAAAATTACAGATACTCACAACGATAGACACGGAGACACATCTAATATATAAACGGCTATACGTCTGCCTGCCTGTCTGCCACCATATTCTCAAACTCTATCTCATCTGAAATTAAACGTCGCAGAGCGGCGCTAGGGGGCTTTAAATGATTAAGACAGTTTTACAACAGAACTATTTAGGTGCCATCGGCTAGAATCGAAACCGAAACTGTAGCATTCAGAGCTGGTGAAGTTACCACTGAACCAATGTGACACGTATAGAAAGCGATTAAGAATTAAAAACAAATTAAGATGAATCTACGAAATATTTAACGACTTTTTCAATTTTTACCTATTTTTTACCCATTAAAAACAGTTTTAATCGGATAAAGACCCATAAAAGAGCGGCTCGTAAAAAGCCACTTATTTGAGTTTCAGAGAAGATAGAGTTTAAAAATATGGAAATAGACAGCCAAACCGACAAGAAGGCAGCCCGACAGATTGACACATAACGGTTTATACACCCCCCCCCACACATATATATATATATGTATACTAGCAAAAGTACAAAAGTACCCGTCGTTGACTGGGTTAAAAAACAGCCTACAGAAAATGGACTCTGATTTATGAAAGCATGATAGGTTATGAAAAGGAAGGGTTGTAAAGAGATAGCTTCGAATTTGGGGGTATCAAAACCAAAGCAAAATGTGATGAAAGTAAAAATAAAATAGATAAACCCCATAATTTATTATACCATACCTGTTTACAGTGAAACACTTATCACAATATTCTGTGGATCTATATTAAAAAACCTTGTTAAACTTTGTGAAATATTTCCATTCTATGGGGGTCAGGCGCGAACGAACGCCCAATAATGTTATTATACCATATTTCTTCAAACTGAAACATAATTATCAAAGTATACTTACGCAGATAGATATGAAAAGTTTTTATTAAAGTGTGTGCCCATTTCCATTCTATGGAGGCCAGACGCGAACGCAGACCCCACAATTTCATTATACATCCCTATTTAAGTTAAAACATACTTAGAAAAAGTATTATGTAGATCTATATTAAAAACACTTATAAACGTTTTTTTTAACGTTTTTATTTCCATACTTTGTGAACCAGTCGCGTACGCAGACCCCACAATTTTAATGAATCATCATTATGCCGGATCAAACATACCCATTCCTGTGTCTCGATACATCTTCTATCATTATATGGGATCAGTTTTCTATAAATGTTAACCATATAGGAGCCTATTCGTGACCAGACACACACAGAGACGTTCAGCTTTATATATATATATATATATATATATATATATATATATATATATATATATATATTTAAATAAGAAAGGTCACCAACAATTGGTATGTATTTCTTAACATTATTTTATCATTCCGTGTTTTGATTTTTCATTTAGATCATTGTAATAATGTTTTTAAATAATCAAATAGTTTTTTTACGCGTTTTAGACGTTCTGTTCAAAATTCAAAGTGTAAAATATTTTAAATATATTTAAAATATGTTCAAAATTTATAAAAGTATTTTCGCAGTCCGTTTTGATTACATGTTTCCCGAGCGGTGGAAATGTCTGTAAATAATTCTAAATGTCTTCACGGGTGTGTTCCACCTCTAACCTTCTTATTGGGGGTCAGACCATGGTCATTGCTGTCTTTTGCTTTTCCCTCTCTTTTCTCCTTTTACTACTTTTTATTTACTTGAGTAGAAGTGAGGGCCGCGTTGGTACTTGTTCAAGTGGGTGCGTAGGGGAGTGCGTGCGCGCGCGTGTGTGTGTGGAAATTGACTGCGAAAATTCTTTTATACATTTTGAACACATTTTAAATATACTTTAAATATTTTACACTTTGAATAATTTCTGAAGTGTACGTTTCACAGAACGTCTGAACTGCGTATAAAAACTATTTCAATGTTTTAAAAACATTATTACAATGATCTAAATATATAAGTTTTTTTTAATGAAAATTAAAACACGGAATAATAAAATAATATTAAAAAATACACCAATCTTTGGTGACCTTTCTTATTTAAATATACAGTTTTCTCTCGTGTTAACCTCTCAACCAATTTATATATATATATATATATATATATATATATATGTATATGTATATACATATATATATGTACATATATATAATAATTAAATGCCTACATACATATATATATATATATATATATATATTACTCATATCTCTATCTATATATACACATTTATATATATATGGAGAGTTGGTGTTTATAGAAAGATGAGAATTTTGGTGGTAATGTGTTCCTTAATTCGGATATGTAACGGTCTTTTTGAACTTCCGATATATGATTCATTGCATATTTTACATTGAATTTGATATACTGAATATATGATTCCACATAATCCTGTGTTTTTATTGGGGCAGTTAGATAATGAGTACGGTTTGTTCTTAGGTGTAGTTCCGGTTTTAGATAGGTGTTGTCTTAATGTTTGGCCAGTGTGTGTGAATATTCTAGTTGTTTTTTTTCGAATATTCTTGTGTATAGCTGTAGTTATCCTATCATTAATATGAGGTATTTTGGAGAAAGCATGAGTAGATATATGTGTTTGTTTTCTGTTAAATGTCTTAATACGTTGTATTGGTTTTGTTAGGTATCCATTTGCTTGAGGACTTGTTGCAATTTTCCAATGGAAGTGATCGTGTCCGTTTCATTCGTTAATCTGCTGCGAATGCGTTTTGTTTCATTTTACAATAACTGAGTTTTGCTTGTGTACGGAGTGATTTATACGGTATCAGTGATAATTAATACAGCAAATAAAAATGCTAATATATATATATATATATATATATATATATATATATATATATATATATATATATATATATATGCGCCGGGGCATGGAAATAAAGGTTTGTGTCTGAGGGCGCGCTTATATCACCGCCCTTAGTCTTTGTTAAGACAGGTATCTAGGAGAGCAGAAACTCTGATGTAAAACATGAGGTTTTCTTTTGTTTTGTCTGTGACAATTTTTCTTTACGTTTATGAATAGAGCCAAAACGTGTGGATAGTATTTACACGGGCTTTCACCACTATAAACATATCCGATGTGTGGGTTTCTTGACGACTAGACTTGACGACGAAGTTTATTCAAAAGTCCTGCACACAGAAACCAAATTCCACAGGCGACAGAGTCAAGGCGACGAAAACAGGTAAAGAATATAACTGGAAGCTTCTAACTGGGTCCCTACAATGTGGCGACTGATGGCTGTTCAGCACAAATACCTGAACAATTGTGCAGTTCGTGTCCTCCATCTGTGACAAAGCAGCCCCATTTAAGGACAGCACTGCTTTCTTCATGCTAAAAGGAACCCTTTACAAATGCTGGCTTAAAACCACCCTTGATAGTATACTACAGCTGTCTTGGTATCCAACATGCAGTCCCAACAACAGAAGAAGTAAAAACTTTCATTTGGATCTTGGCATCTCCACAATCTACTTGACAATAATTCCTAGCCAGAATGTAAGACGACTCTTGTTGCACTTGAGATAAAAAGGGTTGGGATCGATATTGCAGCACTTAGTGAAACGCGCCTGGCTGGCAACTCGCAATTTACTGAAGTGAAAAACGAGTATACCTTTTTCTGGAACGGCAAAGACCCTGAAGAGCCTCGTAATTCTGGAGTAGGTTTTTCTATCAGGTGAAACCTTGCCATTACCAAACCGTCCAAAAGAATATTTGGATCGCCTAATGGCATTAACCATCAATCAAGAATGCGGTACCTGTGCCGTATTAATTAGCTGTTATGCTCACACGTTAGAAAGAGCAGAGCTGAAGAAAATTAATGTTATCAACAACTAAGAGAAATGATCGCGAATGTGCGACACAAGGACAAACCTGTACTATTGGGTGATTTAATGCTCGCGTGGGTGTGGATAGTGCATCATATGATGGTTGGTCGTATTTTATAGTCACTTTGTAGGGATGTAACACTATGAAAACTGCCATTTGTGTAACCGACCCACATGTTACATTAAATGTCCTGCAAACGGTACCCCGTTGTAACACGATTGCCGGTCAATAGAAAGCGAGTATAAAGATCTGTCCGTTAGACGTTTTTTTCGTCAGAGCAAAGATTAAAAGCATACCTGGGATGTTGGGTGTGGCTGGTTCCTTCAATCAGGATTACGTCTTCGTTCTCGTCGTTTCCTTTGATTGGAGTCGTCTTTATGCTAGGGCCGTATCGACATTTAAGATAGACATAACACGACACACGACACCCAACACAATTGTAACATATAAGATCTTAACTATTTTACTTTACACATAAATATATTACAATTTTTACAAACGAATCAACGAACGTTTTTAAATTAAACCTTTAACGTGTGAACTTGTAAACAAACTCCTTAACTACTTCTTAACTAGAATGCTGGGGGGTCCCCCTTATTTTACAGAGAGATAAAGAAATATGCGTCTTACACGATGGCTGTCAGAATGAAAAGATGCCGAGGGAATATGAAGTTCATTGTGACTCATCTTTCCCTCTGTATTACTCCGTGCGAGGCCCAATCACTTCTCGGCAATGCTGGGGATGGGAAGAAGCCACGACGGCGCGTGGTAATATCAAAACATAATACCGCAAGGAGTTTAACCTGTGTATTACCAATCAACACGGTATTCAAACAGAAAAATGCCCACAGAATTATATGGATGCGCTCTCGTTCAGAGGATTGACTACATCATCACCAGAAGACGTGACATTAAAGACTTTCATATCACCCATTCATTCCATACAAGTTGTTATCTTTCCGATTTAGCTTTGCTCCGAAGTAAAACATCATTGCATTTCCAACACAGACGAATAAAACGCTATTCTGTCCCCAAACAAATTAACGTTCTTCCGTTAAAGAACACCATTCAACAAGCTGCACTGTCGGCCCGCCTTAATCATTCATTATATTCTGTTAAAATAACGGAAATCATTACGCGGCTTAACGCGTATATCTGTATTGGAAGTTCTGGGCTTACCTGTCCATACAAATCAGGACTGGTTTGATGATCAAAATGCTGAGGCACATAATTTGATCAATGAGATACACAAGGCTCACAAAATTTGGATTGAAGATAAGAACTCCACAGGAAGAAAGAATACAACGCATGCAAAAGCAAGGTCTAGAAAACTCTACAGCAGATGAAAGAAACATGGTGGTCGTCACATGCCAAATCAGTGCAAGAAGCGTTTGATAGGAAAGACTTGAAAGCCTTCTATGAAAGTATTAAGAGAGATTAGGGGCCACACGAATCTGGTGTTTCTCCCATATTTGCAGGTGATGGCACACTGCTGACTTACAGAGCGGATATTTTGAATCGCTGGAAGGAACACTATGAAGCAGTTCTAAACAATGCTTCCACAACTGAGGGAGAAATAATTTCATCTGTCACTGAAATTCCTGAACGCTTTTTCCTTCCAGCATTACATCAGGTATTTGCTGTTATCAAGCTAATTTCTTCAGCCAAAAAGTTTGGGAAAGACGCCTTATCTCATGTGGTATTTAAGTTCGGTGGTCAGAAACTACTGAGGAAACTATACTGTCTCTTTGTAGAGATCTGACAAACTGGAAATGACCCTCAGAATTTCAAGGATACATTAACTAAACACCTGCATAAAACACCTGTATAAAAGCAAACGCAATAGAAAAATCTTGGACAATCATCACTTTTATCAATTGCAGGGAAAATCTTGACAAAACTCATTCCCAACAAGAATAATCTAACACCTTGCTCACGATATCTACTCCTAAACTCAGTGCGGTTTCCGTGCCGGTCGGGGTTTATATTAATTTTCACACCGTCAGGTCGCTAAGAAAGTTGCCGAGAAGAACTAGGAGCTATATGTGGTCCTCATTGACCTTAAAAAGACCTTTGACGTAGTGAACTGTGCAGCTCTCTGGAAGGTTTTTAAAAGGCTACGATATCTGAAATCATGCTGAATATAATCATGTCTTTTAATGATGGAATGAACATCTGTTGTTTCATATGGAGAGTCTTCAGACCCTTTCAATGTGACAAATGGTACCAAACAGAGTTGCGTAATGGAACCTGTGGTGTTCGCTTTGTGCTTTTCAGTTATGCTGAAATATGCGTTTGCTGATATAGATAGAGGCGTAGAATTCAAATTCAGAACAAGTGGTGGGCTCTTTAACCAGCGGCGTTTCTAAGCTAAGAACTTTATTAGAAAAACTGTTAATAAGGGACCTTTTGTTTTGCAGATGACGCTAAAATTTGTGAAACATCTCAGGATGCAGCGCAACTGCTTTTAAACAGTGTTTCTGCTGCTTGCAAGACTTTTGGTCTGACAGTCAGCATCAAGAAAATGGAAGTGATTCACCAACCTGGCCCCACATCAAAACAAGTCCAGAGCGTAAGGCGGCGACCACAACTACACAGCTTTCCCGATATACCAATCCGAGTGGATGGTAAATGTTTAAAATATGTAAAAAGAAATATACCTACATTTGTAGCAAGGTAAATTGGAATGCTTCTCTTGATGACGAAATCATTAATCGAATTGTGAAAGCAAGTTATGCTTTGGGGAAACTGCGCCACCGGTTATGGGATGATAGCGGGGATTAACTTAAGAACTAAAGTACTTGTGCATAAATCAGTTGTGCTAACATCGCTGCTTTATGGGTCAGAATAATGAACAGTCTATCGCAATCACATCCAGAAGCTTGATGTTTTCCACAAAACTGCCTTAAAACAATTTGTGGCTTCACCCTAAGCAAACGGATGTCTAATGCGGAGCTATACACACGGTATTGGCGGAATTGCAAGCTTTTTAATGCAATCACAGATACGTTGAGAAAGACATGCCTTGCGTGTGGAAGACGACCGGATACCAAAGCAGGTGACTGACAGCGGAATTTGGGTAGACCTCTCTTTCGCTTTAAGGACAAGTTGAAAAAGAATTGGACACGTGCAAATATTCCTTTCGTGATTTTGAATGAATTACTTCTGAACTAATTGAATGGAGATCTGCCTGTCAAAGGGGCATCAGGCAGTTCTCTGAAGCTGAAATCAACCAACTGTGCGTAAGACGTGAAAGAACCCAAGCATCTGCAAGTGCCCCAGCCGATTATTCGCACAATCTTCATTCTTGCCTCCATCGTGGGTTTGTTTGAAGATCTCTTACAGGATACGAATGCCATTTACGATTGAGTAGATGTAAGCATGCTACATCAAATTAAACATTTTTAAATTGTCAAGACATCATACGTAGAAATCGACGTATGAGGTCTTGACTTTATTTATATTTGTGATAGGCGAAGAACCTCTTCCGATAAAGGCTCTGATTCTGATTCTTTTAAAATTTCGTAATACTTAATTAAAGATTAGATGCTTTTAAAAATGTTCAAATAACTCTGCGTCCTCCTCTGTGTAATATCCACATATATTTAGCGTACAAATACACTTAGGAGCATATATTACAAGAGTTGATGTCTCTAAACATTTTCTCTTTTTTCTCATGTAATTTACTGAAAAATGTAAGACAATTTTTTTCTCTTAAAACATATATTATTTGTTCGTCGTTTATTCCATTTAAATTTTTCATAAATAATTAAAGATTCAACGATTTGTATGCAAAATAAGACAGCAGTCTAGGAACAGAATTGTAAACAAAGCCCGAATAAGTGTCTACATAATAATGTAACCATTTAGAAAAGTCATCGTCTCGTTGAGGATACTTGGCGTTTGTATCGATTTTGGTAAAAATAACTCTGGATCTTGGTCGACAATCTTGCTAGAGCATGTTTCTGGATAAAACTATTGATTGATTGCAGAAAGTATCGGTTTTACGTCCGGCAAGGTTAACCAATTTCTATAGGCAAGTGAAGCACTCTTTAGCCTTTATTGGCAGTCATCTAGAGATGCTGTTTCAATAAAAATACCAAGTGAGGAACCTCCACAAATATAACACATTCTTATGATTAATACAAATACAAATGGATTTAATCTGAGGAGGACTGCGCCTTTCGTGCAGTCTTGTCACTGGAGTATCGATTTGCCCAAATCAGAGAAAATCAATTATTACACTGGTAGGAAATCGGTGAAGAGATCTGTTGATGTGAAAAGAAAGTGGAACAAGGAAGAGTACAAGTTTGCAGTGAAATGAAAACGTAAATCAGATGGTCATACAAGAGAAATTATAAAAGTCGACACTGGAGTACTGGATATGGGGGTGTATGTTTGAAATGACGGAAAATAAGCTGAGGAATCAGATAAGAACAATAGTTAGAAAAGAATGGCTTATGCCAGTAGAAATAAAATCGATCAAAGGATATATTAAACAACCAATCGCATACTGCATCAACCGGTGAAATGAACTATGCTGAAATGTTGCTCGAATCTTATTCTGTGCTAAGAGATAGAAGAAGAAAGTAGAAATTACACTATGGGGATGATAGATACTGATATACGTAGCTCAAAACAACGGAGATATCTAACTTAATAATAGTGAAATTTCCAGTCCGGATGATGAATTAAATTTGCTGAATAGACAGAAAGAATTCATGAGAAGTAATGAAATAGAAAGATTTTTAATTACAAGAATGTTTACCAGACAAAATTAAGGGATGCGGCAAATAAAGTGAACAAGGTAACGAATAAGGTGTCACTGGAGAGCATAACAGATGTCAGAGATATTTTGCAAGCAGGAGCTGCATTGGTTGGTGATACGGTAGGGGTGAAAGAAACAAATATGAAACAGAAAAAAAAGAACCATATTGGAGAAGTAGAATAGAAGGTGACCTGAAGAGATTAAGGAAATATCTAGGTAAAATTCAGGCTTAAAAGACAGTAAAATAATGCAAAAAAGGAGAGAATGGAGAATTGGATACAAACTGAAAGGCAAGGGGTTTAATACCACTATGGAAGATATAAAGCAGCAGATTATGGGAAAAGCTTCCAAGATTAGGAGGTATAATAACAGAATTAATCAGTTTAACGACAACAAGTTATTCAAAGCAAACCAGTCAATGTTTTTAGAAATTTTTAAGGAGGTGAAACCAAAACAGTACCTCATAACCCTCAAAAGGATACAAAGTTTTTGTCAAATATATGGTAAGGAAAGATTTCATACTGACTGGATCACTACAGTAAATGAAAGATTGGAAAGGCACGACAAGAGGATATTTACATTTCTATTGAAGATTTGAGAAAAAAATGAAGTTCACGCCTAAGTGATAAGGACCCAGACCTGATGGACAATCATGGGTACTGGTTGCGATCGTTTACAGGAACCGATGAGAGGCTTACTGTTTCTCTGGATGATTGTGTCAGAGTGTGCCAAATACCAGAGTGGCTGGTACTGGGATGCACTATTTTAATAATGACAGATCCTGCTAAAGGACTCATAATGAAAATTATAGACCAATTACTCGCTATGGAAGACACTAACAGGGATAATCAGTTCAAAAGTATATGATCATCTTGAAGTAAATCGTTCACTACCAGTGTAACAAATTGACGGAAGGAGAATATGTTTAGGAACAAACGACCAACTATTGATTAATAAATTAATTTTAAAGAACTGGAAAAAGAGAAAAACAGACTTGAATATAGCTTGGATAGGTGACAAGAAAGCTTATCATCTGTCAATGGTAGAGGTTGCTTAAAATATGATTGAGTTCACAAGGAAAAGTATGAGTAGTTTGAAAACAAACTTTTTTCGGATGGGAAACTATTTGGGACAGTCAACATCAGACGCGGTATATTCCAAAAAGATCCCGTTTAGCCACTTCTATTCATAATAGCACGGATATGATTGACACGTATACTAAGAAAGACAAAGATAGAATACAAACTGGATAAGAATAGGCAGAGGATCAGCAACATGTTATTCATGATTTTAAATTAGTTGGCAAAAAAGAGAAGGAAATCGATTCTCTGGTTTAAACTGTACAGCAATGGATTGAAGACATAGCTATGGAGTTTGAAATTTCTAAATGTGCAGTTGTTAGTCAGAAACGACGGAAAAAAGGAGGCATGACAGACATCATTTTGCCAAATGGTAAAAGATCCTGATACAGATGGCTACTTGCTTGAATTTGATACGATGCTTTGAAATGAAATAAAAGAGAGGACAAAAGAGGTGTATATGAGAAGACTAACTTCTGAAATCTTGACTAAGTGGTAGGAACCTGCTCACAGTCATCAATTCATGGGTGATTGCTGTAATCCGATACAGCGCAGCTTTTGTAGGATGGACACAAAAAGAAATGAAAACGCTGGATAGAGACACCCGAGAAACTGTTAGTCAAGTATGGAACATTTTACCCAAATTTTAATGTTCTCAAAAGTTCAGAATCGAAATAGTACCAACATTAACACTCTATTTTTTAGATGGTTACGTGGTGGAAAAAACAGACAATTATTTTAGAATTTGAAAAATCTTGTACAAAGCATTTTAAATCAAGTGCGAATCTCTGATATATATATATATATATATATATATATATATATATATATATATATATAACCATCCACATATAGTAGTGTTTGGTGTATCAGAGCTCATCAGTGTGGCTAGGCAAGCAACTACCTCAAGCCAGACTCGAAACTTGCCCGCTCAAATGACAGTCGACGCTTCTAATCGTTACATTATTCGGCTGCTGCTTACCGGGTAGTGAATTAACAATGTTTTGACATTGTCAAAACATCTAAGCTCATTTTTTTTATACAAAGAGCATCGCTTAATACGCTAATGGCAGCATGTATATCACTTCTCAATATGCTCAAACTAAGATAGGGAGCATTATAGTCATCAATATAGAGTACTGTTTTGCTGTATCCAATCTCATAAATGTGGCTGACATGCAATATCTCCTTGTTATGCATGCAATCGCAACTGTTTGATAAGTAAATGATGTAAAAGATTTGAACTTTTTTAGATAAGGGATGATTGTTTATATTACTTGTATTAATGGGACTATTGTTCACATCTTGAGTGTTATTTGTGTAATGTTCTCCATCATGTTGAACAACAGCCAACATGCTTGACGACGGTCGAAGGCTAATCTGACCGAAACTTTGCGCAATTAATACTCAAGATGAGAACAATAGTCTGAAAAAATGATGCGTTTATAATACGACATCGGTAGCAAATAACCTAAAACTTATTGATTTACTGTAAAGGAGACAAAACAAACATTCATATGAAGAGGTTTAATTTATTCAAATGTGCGTATTTGTCTTCTCTATTTCTTTCATTAAATGCAACTTGATCTGCAATTATAAAAGTCCCACAAATCTCTTCAAGGTTCAAACCGTAACTGCTGCCATTTTTATTGTTCTATCTAAGCCTTCCTTCTATCACAGAAAATCCTGATATATAGGCAATCAAATTACTCTCAGGAGAAATGTAAAATGTACAAAAGAAAATTTACTCGATTTTAATTCGCTTTGAATGGCAAATGATTAAATATCTCTCTCATCTAATTCATAAATCTAGCTTAATTTTCGAAAAAAAAAGATAATGAATGAGAAAATGTAATAATACAAAAGAGGTGATCCATTTTCTTTTAAGTTATAGCTTGCATTGCGTCATGAATTCTTTGTATGCGAGTCCATGCATCTTGATAATTATCTTTGTAAAATATAAAATGGCATATTCTTTATTTTGCTTATTTTTAATGAAGCTTTATATTATTTTATCAATGTCCGTAATATATACGCTTTTAAATGCAATCGTGAAATTTAAATTCAGACAATTTTATTCCGAATTGATATATTGAATTCTTGTTTTTCAAGACTGATTTAAATTTTATATTAATTCAAATTCTTTTTCTGATATTTTTTCTTAAATAAAAAATTCAACATAAAACGACGTAATCTCCCGCTCAACAAATCCGTCATTAATATCATATCCGCCATATTTAAATCTATACATGCTATCATGAGACCTGTCACGTGATAGATTCAGTTGGTGATTTAAAATTGAAACATAAACACGTAGATCTATATTATATTTCTCTTAGCCTGTCCGTCTGTCGGTTCCACTTTTTCACGGAAACTACTGAGTCGATCTGGTTGAAATTTTATATTGACGTTTTTCCTGAAAAGGTTTAGCGAACTAAGAATTATACTATCCGTCTGACACCGAGTGAGAGATTTACAGGGATCACTCACCACAATTATTCTGGAAGTTTTCTTCAGAAACTTCTGGGACAATCTGGATTAAATTTGGTATAGACATTTGTTAATGCAGCATGCAGCGAACTAGGTAGTATGCGATCTTTTCCATGCATAGTTAGGGATTAATAGGAATTAGTCACCGCATAATCACATTTACTCTATAAGTTTTCTTCGGAAACTACTAAGTCGCTCTAACCATAATTTTGTATGGGCAATTGTTATGACAAGGTGCAACGAATAAAGGATCATGGTGTCCGTTCGATGTACAGTAAATAGCAATGAGTAGTTAATGCAAAAATGAACATATATTTAACTCTATTCAACAATTAATTAGGCATAAAGCACTGATTCTAAGTCAACAGATATAACTTTTGTCCTGTTTTTAAAAGGCAAAATATTTAGTCTATATATAGGCTAAACATGTTCATGTGCATACTATGTTATCAAAAAATCAGGCCATCCGATCAGCAAAATAATGATTGTGATTATTCAATAAATATTCTGATTACCCATGTTTTGAAATAAACTGTTTAAAAAATCGAATTCGTTAGCTAAACCAATGCAATTTTAATTAGAATACGTTTTTAGTTGTGGGATTTTTTTTTATTGATTCGAAGAAATTTTATTTTCGATGAGAAAATGAAACTGGTATTTACTCGTTTTTTTATCTATTTTATAAATATATAGGATGAACCGGGGTCATTCCATCCCTACCTTTACAAAAATGGCTGCCAAAGACAAAGTAATAGTTTTTATTAAAAGAAAGCTTAACACAAACATATATAGGTCAAAGCAGTTTAATATGTACAATAAAGTCAATTCATGTAACAGAGTCAGTGAGAAAAAAACATGTTTTAAATCAATTTCAATATTTACGAAAAAAAAGGGCAATTCCGACCCATCTTCCTTCCGTTCTTTTGCCTCCTTAGAGCATCAAAAGTGTAAGTAACAATATAACTGGCTAACAATGTCATTTCAAAGGGAGCTAACACGAACAAAGTCAGCTCTACACACCACACAAGGTAGCCTAGCCTATTGTTTGACTGAAAGGTTTTCAAAGAGGTTTCTTGACCGGGTTGACAGGGTTTGTTCATCATTGTTGTCATCATCACAATGGAGTGACTGTGTTGACCTGCCCTCATCACTGCCCCTGATTTGTGAATCGTCATCAGAGATGTTCATGTTTTCCTTTACTTTCTGCTTTCCTGCTGAGGAAGTTTCATTTTTATCGTTGTTGCCAACTCGTGCTGACCGTTTGGTTGTCAATCTTTATCACTTTCAGTGTCACTCTTTATATCTCATCCTTTCCTTTTCCCTTTCCTTTTCCCTTTCCTTTTCCCTTTCCTCTTCCCATTCCCTCCCTCTTTTTAGGTAGCCCGAGTTTTGCTCTTTTAGGCTGCCTTTCTTCCTCTTCTTGTTCCATCCTCTGAATAAATTCAGCAGATGTCAGACTCCCCCCATATATCCTCGCAACTGTTTTTGCAAGCATAATCCTTCAGAATTCCACAGAATGACTGTTGGGAAACTCCACCCCCTAGGGGGTGGATTTCCCCCAAGAGGCATAAATGATAAAACCCACTGTTGACTACACTAGATCTGAAATAGAAAGATTGAGCGTTTCAAAGTTAAGAAAAAAAGAGTAACAAATTAGCATAACCTGTGTCGGATTAAGAAAGCAACATCTTGACTCTATGATCTCATCATAAAAAAATGCGAAAGGTGCTCTTACTTGATGGATGGAATAGGATGATGTTTTCAAGCTTGAAGCAGTCAAATTTCCTACCAACATGTCTTCTAAAAAGGAAATGCTATTCAAGGGAAGCAACTCTATTAAATGGACAACTCAAGTTAGGGATAGAAACAGAACTCCTGACAACAGTTATTTCCCATTAAATGTAAAGGGGGTGGAATTCCTCCGTGGGTAAAATTACCCCGGTTCACCCTACCTGACAGCGATGTTCCGACAAAAGGAGGAAAATTGATGTTTTCTAGGTTGGAATTTATCTAAAAATTATCGCTGGCCATTTTTATACTTTCAAGTTGTATTTTTTTCTTATTGCATAGGAGTCACCGCTTCTCAAGGCCTGGATGCCACTTGAGGATAGGATTATAGAGTGTACAGTAGCCAATAGGATAATATTGTAGTAATCGTTAGTAATAGAAATTAAGTAAATTGGATCACTTAAGGGGGCGGTTCATCTAGATTTTGTTATGTTGGACTTGAAGGCAATCAAGTTGTAGTCAGTATTTCTTTTCTTTTCTTTTTTAATCTTTATACCTCTGGCTATCCTTGGAGCAGTTTTAATAAAAAAAAATATTACGGAAGAAGAAAAAGAATTTTTTTCAATAATATTGACCCTGAGAGACATCATATTTTCATTATGTGATAGTGCTCAGCATATTATTAAAGCAATTATATTGTTTTCTACAAACATGCACAAGATTCGCCGTACTGGAATGGTGATTTTCATAAAAATAAGTGAAGCATGCATGGTCCCCCCGTTAGTGCACAGCGGAGAAGACATAAAAAATTGTTATTTTCAGCATTTGAGCCCCCCCCCCAATTAGCCCCCAAATCCCTAGAGGACGTTAAATCCTGGTGAAAATGAACACGCGGTGCAGTTTTAGGCCTTAACCTATATAAATTTGAGTTCTGCACCATGCAAAAAAAAAAGTAATAACTAAGTCCATTATTTGCCCCCCATGTATCCCCAAAAGTCCCCAAGGCCTTAATATATTTAAATTTGAGTTCAGCACCATGCAAAACTGCTAAATAGACATACACACAAAATTTTGGACGAATATGGTAAATTAGTCCCAAAAATGGAGTATTTTTATTAGCCCTAAAAGAGCCCCTGGGGCTCACCCAAGAGTTATTGCGAAGTATAGACAAACAAAATTATATAATTATATATATATTAGTTACAACTTTTCAGAAAGTTTTATAAAACTTCAAGACATCATTCTTTTTTAATAAGCACAAAAGTATCAGATTAAGCCATTTTAACCCGAAAGGCACCCCTAGGGGGAGGCAATTGGAGTCTTCCCGGAAAATCCGTTCTGTTACATTTTTACTCATATCATGTTTAATGTTTGTGCAAAATTTCAAAAAATTCCCAAGCGTAGTTATTGCGAAAAGTGCGGACAGTCGAACAGACAAACGGACAAACGAACAAGGGTGAATTTGCAGGTCAACCCTCCAATTGTCAGGGTGGCCAAAAATGTTACGGAAAAGAAACGAATTATATTTTGATCCTAAAAGACATGATGTAAAAGGAATGTTATCATAAACATTTATGCACCTTGATTTAGAATGCACTTTTGTAGATATGAAGAAACGAGCTAATGTATCTATCTATTTTCGGAGTTTTAACCAGTTACAGAGGATGATGGTGATATTTAGTGACACTTCAATCCTTTGTGGTCGCTATGAATAATCCAGAAAGCTGTTTAGGGATGAGGTTTAATCCTTGGTCGAGGAAATTCGAATAAACACTGGGTATCAAGTCCCAATTAGAGGTGAAGATGCCAGCCTTTATGCTTCCATAAGCTGTTATGAGTGAAATAAGGTTAAGAGCTAGGGTCAAGTTGTGTGGGTGAAAGGGGTTGCCACCAGCGACAGGTAAGGGAAAAAACGGAAGAGAAAGATGAGACGAAGAAGACTTGTGCTATGATTAGAACTATGGTATTTACTATGACAACCATCCATGTAAATCATAATCACACTGTCAACGATGTCAAGCATTTGGATTACGAATGGCTGATATAACGAAGATGTAATACCCGCTGATTAATATTACTTGAAATTACGTGTATACATTCATTCATCTTTCCATTCTTAACACGAATACACTTGCGGTCACTATTCGCATGGCTAAGTATGTGGCACATAAAGTGTTTATATATATATAAATATATATATATATGTATATATATATATGTATATGGAGAGGCAGAGGGAAAGATAGATAAAGAGAAATAAAAAAAGAAACAAACCATGTTATGTGTTCATCAACGTTCGTCTTTACTTCGATACTTCCTCTGGATGAATGAAATGAAGAAACAAAAAAAACAGTACAAATATTAGAAAATGTTTCATGTGCAAAGTGTGACGCTGTTCTATTTCAGAAACGGAAAAAGGCGGTGGAAATTCAAAAACGGAGGGGAGATTGCGTTGATAACGAGAGGGAGATTTTTAATAACGTCATTAATTAGTTGTTAATATGTTTTTAAAAGATATGAGCACAGTTAATATTATGTCTTGAAAGAATATGTCTGTTAAAAATTCAAATATAGGCGTGTAACAGGAATGAAATGAGTGTGTATTTGTTATGTAATTTATTGATTGAGATTATATGTATTAATTATTACAGGGGGTGTTTCTATTGTGTGAGAAGTTTAACCTGTGTCTGCAATTAAATTATGTTCTTTTAATAAAAGCTTACTTATTATGGCGCTACATTATAGAAACCTGCACGTTGTTTAATTATGCTTGGATTGGCGATAAGCGCTGATTTTATCTCTCTTTAACAACGCAACCCCCCTTCTTTTTTGAATTTCTAACGTCTTTTTCCGTTTCTAAAATAAAACGGCGTCGCACTTTGCACATGAAACATTTTCAAATAATTGTACTGCGTCTCTCTCTCTCTCTCTCTCTCTATCTCTCTCTCTCTCTCTCTCTCTCTATATATATATATATATATATATATATATATATAATTTTATGCGGATTGCAAAATTTTGTTATTGCAATTATGACAGGAAGAACCATTTTGATGTTCATGATTAAAAGAGAAAAACGGAAAAAACTTAATGGAGGAGGTCAGCGCACGGGCTTCGCGCTCACTTTTCCTAAGCTGGATCAAGGATTTTCTTTTTTATTAGTAAAATCAAGTTTAATGACAAACGATACGTTTAAAATCAAATGCGAGACAATACGTTAAAATAAATAGCGATATATAGAGTATTAAAAAAAGGATACACTCTATGTCTAAAATACCGATACGTATGATATCACTTAGTCTGATCACGTTTAAACCTAAGAGACATTCCCTATGCTTTCAGAGAGATGGCTTCTTCAAGCGAACGTGAATGGTCTCAAAGATCTTGAGGTGATAGGTCGAATGAGTATGACTCAGGATAGTGAATGAGTCAGTGCTAAAGTTCGTAGTATGTATCATAGAAATCACTGAAATAAAATTAGTTGATATCCTTCTCTAGTTGGGGACTCACTGCGGTGCGTCAGAAGGAGCTTCAAATGCCCCTGCAGTTACTTAGTCGACAACAGAGTTTAGTCTAGATTTTACTGCAGAGAATTTACTGTTAACTTTATGAACTTTATTTTTATATAACGGCTTGTATTAAAGTTTTAAAAAATATCATGGTTCAATTGTGTTCAAGACAGAAGCATTAATTCCGAACATGTCCTTGACACATCAGAAAACTGCTGCTTTTTTCTGTTTGTTCAGTGATAACAGTTCTCAAATGCAATTGTGCTCTTAAGCTGTATAAGAGTGTTAGTTTTGGTCGAAATCGGACTGGTCCTACTTTAATCGGAATGCTTTCGATTATCGATTTCCAATACTTATCAGAACCATTCCTTCATAAAACGTATCCAAGAACACATTTAAAAAAAATCATTCTAGCTGTTTCGGAGTGCATAGGGAAATAGCTCACAAGAACGGACAAAGTAACTTATATATATGTATGTGTGTATGTGTGTGCGTGTGTGTGTATGTGTGTGCGTGTGTGTGTAGTAAACAGCAATACTTTTCATGATTAGACACAATGCGCAAAACTGAAATGAAGATGTGATATTTAGGAAGATCTTTTTTGAATGCAGAGCAAGACTAAAGTATGAAATTAAGTTTTTAAATCATCATTAGTACACTCCCTCTTGTTTTGCTTTCTTCATCTCTCTCTCTCTCTCTCTCTCGCTCTCTCTCTCTCTGCCCGAATGTTTTTTTTTTGTATAAGGTTGGTACAAACGCATCTGCGTTTATTATTAGTCATTAAAGACAAGGGTGCAAGAAACATGTATCACATGCAGCATCTCTAACCAATGGTGTATTTCGTTCATTCGCGCAAAATCAACGACAAGCTAAAAGACCGATATCATTACGTATTTTTTTCAGAATCGCTGAAAATGACCAAATATACTGTTTATCTCTTTCAAATTAAAGAAAATATTATAAATATTGTTGTGGTTGCAAGGTTGAACAATAATTAGTAACGAAATACAATGAAGACGCAAACAACAAGATAACGCAATAATAAGTGTATTAAAGAAAAGGTATATTTACAATATGTACAAATGACGGTGTCGAGTCAGAAAGTCTTGGTGGGAGGACATGTACGCTCTTCGGCGTCACTTCCGGTGGCATTTGAGTATGACACACCAAGGCCAACCTAGGCTTGCCATTTATAGTGTTATGTTATTCGCATATGCAAATAAGTGGTTGCCACCACAACACCCTCCTCCCAAGATTTGAAGTCACACAGATTTCAATATCTTTTTCTTTTTGGGTTTACCATTAATGGTTCATTCACTTTTCTTTTCCTAACTGATCTTCGGGGTTCAGGTGCATTTTGAGGCGGTTCCAAATTAAAAGATTCGTATATGATATCTATGGTGTCCTCCTCTTCGACTGTTGTCGTATCATCATCATCTTGGATATGACGTTTTTTTATCTGATTTAGGTGGCTTTTATGTATATTCTGTGGACCTTTAATCATGTATGTACAATCACCAATGCGTTTATCCACTACTCCACATTCCCAGTAAGATGTGTTATTTCTGTAGCACTTAAAATATACTCGATCTCCCGAGTTATATTTCTTTCTTCTCGTGTGTGTAGTGTTTCGGATAATTGCATGCCTTGGCAATAGTTCGTCAAACGCTGATTTTACCTTTCTGGCAAACATTAGATCAGCTGGTGATATGTTTGATGGTGTACTAGAATGTGGTGTAATCCTATATACTTGCAAGAATTGTTGCAAAGCTTTTTCTGTTAGTGTTCCAATGGATTTCTTTAACGCTCGTTTTAGCGTGTCCACGAACCTTTCCGCGAGGCCGTTCGACCTTGGATGATACGGAGGAGTCGTGATGTGCTTCACTTGGAACGTGTCGCAAAATTCCTTAAACTCTGCGGATGTGAACTGCGTTCCGTTGTCAGTGACCAGTGTGTCTGGTACACCGAATCTTGCAAACAACTCGTGTAGGAACCCTATTGAGTTGTTCGTTGTTGGATTCCTGCAACGCATTACCTCCGGCCATTTTGTGAAACTATCCACTACAATTAAATAATAGTTTTCACCTACTGGACCAGCGAAGTCCATGTTGATTCTCGACCATGGTTGGTCGGTTTTCCCAACTTTTTCCACGTATTCAGGTTTATTATAGAAACATCGGAGCCGGAGTCGAGTTGTAACTTTATTGATGTTTTAAATATTTCCACTTTTACGTATTTTCGCCGATCTTTGTCTAATTTTGTATTTGATTTTGTTTGCTGTACTCTCTTTCTGGTGTAATCTTTATATCTGCAGCAATCGCTTTTGTGTCCCACCTTCTTACAAATGTAGCATTTTTTCTTCTTATAAGGACAATCTGATTCCCAATGCTTTTCTGCACATCTCTTACAGTTATATCTAGGAAGAGGCTTGTTATATTCTGTATTATATTTATGGTTATTATCTTTGGAATATCCCGTTCCATTGCTTTTCTTTGTAAAGTTCTTGGTTGGTGCGTATGGTTTTCTAACTTTTCTTACATATGCCACTCCGGATTCTTCTATATTTTTTTAATCCTTTTTTAGTGTAATGGCCCTTTCACAGTCCTCTGCTAGTTTCTGGAGGGTTAAATCTTGCTCAGATTCCAGCTTAGACAACACTCGTCTGCGTATTTCTGCATTTTTCGTGGAAACTAACCCTTCAGCGAAGATTAGACATTTAAAATCTTCTACCGTTAGTTCTGCAAGCTTAAAATTATCGCAGTTTTTATTGACAACTGATGCGTATGTCAAATAATCTTGGTTGTCCATCTTAGATTCATGCACAGCCATCTTTTATGAAAAAGATATATATTTGGATTAAATAATTCTTTTAGTAATTTTACAGCTTCCATGAACTCTAATTCCGCAGTTTTTTTTAGGTAATATGTAATCTACGAATTTGCTGTGTTCTGATGTACCCAATTTTCTGAGTAAGAGGCTCACTTTCTGACTATTTGGCCAATTTTTACAGTCCAGTTGAAAAACATCCTCGTATCTTGTGTAGTATGCTTCAAAATTCTTCTCTTCCTCAGGCACATAATGAAATGTGTCCATGCTATTAAAAATAGTTGTATGGGAGAAATTAACGCTATCGACATTTTCTCGATTACTCTTTAGTAGTTCCAGTGTTTTAGCAAATCGTTCATCTTGTCTTTCTTCATATTCCAATTGTAGTTTCTTATGCCTTTCTTCCTGTTCCAATTGCAGTTTTTTCTGCTTTAATTGTGCCATTTTCTGCTTTTCTTCTTGTTCCTGCTGCCATTTCAATAATCTGTCCTCTCTCTTTTCCTCGCGGTCAGCCTGTGCCTATATTTGTGTTTGCAAAAGCTCGTTTTATGTAGCTTGTCTGCGTTCATCCCGCTCAGCCTGTGCTTGTAAAAATTGCATGAACATTTTTGATAAGTCTTCCATGTTTTTTTTTGTTTTTTTTTTAGTGTGTAGTTAAAAAAAAATATTGTACCATGTACAATATACACCGGTTTGGGTTACAACAAAAAAGCAATTGCTGTAAGCTCCTGTTTTCAATAATAATATCGCTGCTTGCAATAATATATTCTTTTTGTGAGTCACGCTGCCAAAAAAATATAAAACAGGTTTATCTGGAATCACGAAATGGAATTGACTTTCTGTTTTTAGGCACTTACTAATAAGTAACTCTTTCCACAAAATAAAAGTTTGGGTTTTTTTTGTTTTTTTTTAATCGAGTCACAATTGAATAAATGTATGCAGTACATTTAGTTCTTTGAGTTTTTTTCTCTAGTATTTTAGTAATTAAAATACCTCTTAAATTGAGATTACCTTTTTTCCGTGACGTTTTACTGTATTATCCGTTATTCAGTGACAACTTCAAGAAAAAAAAATCCTTTCCCTGTAATTTTAGTTTTAGCTGTGGTATTTCCTTTTAGTACCGACGTCAACCAAAACATTAATTAAAAAGTCCTTTAGTTGTTGTTTTGTTTACGGAGAACAGTAATTAGAATCCACTGGTGAACTTTTTTCGTAGGTTACTTCCTTGCTTTTCGTAATACGGGTCTGACCTGTCGTTTTTGCGACAGAACAAAGTTCGCTTTTCGTTTGCAAGTTGGTCCTTTAGTAAGATTTGTCGTGTAGCGACAAAACAAAAATTCACTTTTACATTCGTTTGCAAGTCGGATTCCCAGAAAACGGCGTAAATTGTCGCTTTTGCCACGTAAGAGTTTTTTTTTCACTTGAGTTGAAACTTCTCTTTAGCGTAAAATCCGTTTGCTCGTCAACACTTTGCATTCCTTAAAAAAAAATGGTCAACCTTTGCGTTGTACTTTTTTTGTTTTTAAATAGTTCTTCGTCAAACTGTTATATTTGACACTTCATATCTCGTCGCTAACTGTTGTGGTTGCAAGGTTGAACAATAATTAGTAACGAAATACAATCAAGACGCAAACAACAAGATAACGCAATAATACGTGTATTAAAGAAAAGGTATATTTACAATATGTACAAATGACGGTGTCGAGTCAGAAAGTCTTGGTGGGAGGACATGTACGCTCTTCGGCGTCACTTCCGGTGGCATTTGAGTAAGACACACCAAGGCCAACCTAGGCTTGCCATTTATAGTGTTATGTTATTCGCATATGCAAATAAGTGGTTGCTACCACAACAAATATTAAGATGATAAACAATTAATAGTCATAAATGAATATAAATAATCCTATTGCGAATAAATCAATCTGATTTATTGTAATTAAAATGAACAATCTGCTGATTACGTTAATATTTTAAATGACTATTCTTTCTTTTTAATTTGAAATTTGTCAAAACATGTGACTGAATGGTTCTGCCTGGCGGCTCAGCTGCCAAAGTATCCGCGTTCGCCGATGCTGTCACGGTCTTCGTGTCTAGCTTCAGAGGCATAGAGATCGTGTCAGAGGCGCTTGCACTGTATGAAAGAATCATGGGGGCCAAGATAAACTGCAGTAAGTTGGTCGGACTGCGGTTGGGCGCCTGGAGTGGCAACGCAAACCTCCCGGCGCCCTTCAGATGGACGGATGGCCCGGTTCGGATCCTCAGCGTGTGGCTTGGACCGGGTTTCCAGCTTGATAAGAATTGATCGGAGGTACGGTTAAAGGTGGAGGCTGTGGTCAACTCGTGGCTTCCTTGGAAACTTTCCTTAAAGGGTAGAGCCGAGGCGTGCGCCACATACATTTTCCCTCTCATCCTTTACCGACTGGCCGTACTTCCCCTACCTGCACAACACCTAAAAGCTCTTGTCAAACTCTTGTCCTCGCTTCTTTGGGACAGAGGAAGACACTGGCTGAGCAGTCAAGTCGGCATTCAACGTCCATGTGAGGGGTGTTTGGGAATGCCGGATTTGAAGTGTCATCGAGACGCCGAGAGGCTGGCCTTCCTGAAGCACTATATGCAAGATCAACCGTGGCACCCCGCGATTACTGCCATCTTTCCAGACGCCATTCTCGACCCCTCTATCGAGAGTCGTCGCAGCCCGCGGGAAGGTTCAGTTTTCCTAAAAGAGTGCCGAGCCTCGATAAAATGACTACCAAGGTCCAGCGATCTTGTGACTGTTACCCGTAGGGAACTCCACAAGAATCTAGTGAGGGGGTGCACCGACGACACGCTATGCGCGCGTTTGGGTTGACAGCAGAGTGAGATCCGTTCCGCGTGGAGTTGGGCGTCAGGTTCGAGTAATTTGAACAATTTGGAGTTCTCTCTGACCTGGCGATTGGCCCGAAATGCACTTCCACTCAACAACATAAAACGCAGTTCCTGGTTTTTTGGAGTCGTCTGCTTGTCCCCGTTGCGGAAAAACGGCCGTAGAAACAACTGATCATGCTATCTTCGATTACCACGAACTCCGCCAGTACTCATCGTATGTCAGCGAGGTGACGGCTCGAATCGATCCCGAACATACTCGCCCGATACCGTATCCAATGTCGTTGACAACGTGTGGCCGCCGTGGGACAGGGAAAGACAAATGGTCTACGTTACGATTTTGGCCATGGCGAGAATGGTGATTTGGATGTCACGTCTGCAAGGTGGCCGGGGGGGGAGTTCTGATCAGGATCTGATCGCTTTCATTAAACACCAACTACGGGTGAAGATCAGAGGTGATAAAAGAAGACTGCATTGTGTGACATTTGACAGAAGATGGATACATGAAGCAAGTCCTGTGTGTACGAAAAGGAGCAAAATTTGAATACGTGTTCGTCACCTTGGTGTGGAACGCGCAGTTTCGTCAAGTGTAATCAATTTTCAGCCTCTTAGCTAGCTGACTGAATGCTCCATTCCTCCCCAACTAGGAAGCATCCAAGATCCTCATCTCCTCCTATCGGCAATTTTTCTTTTCACTCCTCTCTCTAAATTCCACCCATCTCGAAAAGAAAGAAATCAATCATTAACCCACCCCACCCCTCATCCACAAATTTTCTTTTCTCCATTTCGTCCCATCTAGAGAGCATCCCCACTTAGAGACTGTCCCGCAAGAGCTGAAGTTCCTTTACAAACCAAAGTGAACGAGCAGTCTATCAACTAGACGGGGTTGGGAATGCCCTACTAACCACTTTTGTATTTTTTCTTCCCCCGCCTCAGACACAAATAAGTTATTGCTTTATTGTAATCTTTTTTTTGTATTTACACGCTAATTAAAAACGCTTTATACATTTGAGCGCTAGTAGGACGTCCCCCAGTACGAAAGGGTGAATTCAGTATTATGGTGAAGGAAGATACAAGCTAAGAGAAACTTTTGTTTAGTTCTGGAGTGACAAGGATGAGCAACAATCACCTCCCTTTTTGAGCAGGCCTTGCGCCTAAGTTTTTTGTTCAGTTTGAACTTACTTTGTAATTTTAGCCTAAATAAAGGATTTAATATCTCAGCGTGTAGTATCTGTTCTGGCAGATGCTGTAGGTTGTGACCATTGCCCTTGTGGCATAAAAACCGACCTTGTGTCATATTTTGCTTACGTGGAGAAGCAAATAAATACCTACCCACCTACTTCGGCCTTTTGGCTGAGATCAAAGTGTAGTATCTGTTCCGGCAGATACTGCACTTAAGATAATTTGTACCAGTCAATGGAGGGGAAACCCTCTATACTGGGACAATTATTATTTTTGGTAACCAGAGTGCCCCCTTTTTGCCTACTTTAAGGGGAGCTGGTTTTTACCTCACATTAAAAACGGCCTTGTGCCTAATTTGCTCAGTGGGGGAGCAAATAAATACCATCTGTTCCAGCAGATGCTGCACTTAAGATAATTTGTACCAGTCAATGGAGGGGAAACCCTCTATACTGGGACAATTATTATTTTTGGTAACCAGAGTGCCCCCTTTTTGCCTACTTTTAGGGGAGCTAGTTTTTACCTCACATTAAAAACGGCCTTGTGCCTAATTTGCTCAGTGGGGGAGCAAATAAATACCATCTGTTCCAGCAGATGCTGCAAGCTATGACTAGCTATGACTAGCTATGACTAGCAAAGACCAGATGTGGGGGCAACCCCACATGCCTGACCATTAACCAGCTCCCATTTCCCACCTCTCGGGAGCTGGTCCCCTTTTTCCCTTCCCCCTCCCTTCACTCCTCACATTAAAAATCGGCCTTGTGCCTAATTTGCTCGGTGGGGGAGCAAATAAATACCATCTGTTCCAGCAGACGCTTCAGACCATTGCCCTTGTGGCAATTGGTTATTGTTTCATGTTGGGGCAATCCTATATACAATCCTCTCCCCCTTCCCCTCCCTCTCCCCCTTCCCCTTCACTCCACATAAAAACTGACCTTGCGTCATATTTTGCTTACGTGGATAAACAAATAAATACCTACCCCCAACCTCGGCCTTTTCCCTGAGATCAAAGTGTAGTATCTGTTCCCGCATACGCTTCACTTTGAGACCATTGCCCTTGTGGCAATTGGTTAGTGGTCCATGTAGGGGCAATCCTATATACCACCCCTCCACTCCCCCTGCCCTTTCACTCAACATAAAAACCGACCTTGTGCCATATTTTTCTTACATGAAGAAGCAAATAAATATCTACCCCTTTTACATTAAAAAATATTGAAACACCTGTCACAAATGCATTGAGCATAGTAGTATCTATGTAGAAAAATAAATTCTGGAGTATAAAAAGATCGCTCGTTTTAAGGGTAACGATCCCGTGTTTGTATCTCTTGAACGTTTTAGTTTTTAATTTAAATAAAAATAAAACCGAATTTTCGGAACAACTCTCGTATAAAGACTGCAAGCATTTCATAAAAACGATCTATCAAAAGAAATCTTTCACCATAAGCAGACGTCATGATTGCATGATGTTGGACAAAAATAAATTAAGTAATAAATCATTTTTTATAAATAGTCAAAAGTCACCAACACTCAACTTTTAATCTTAGAGGAATTGCTTTTTATTCTCGTTTGTGAATTTCAGATCGAGAGGAGATAATCAGTTTTTAAAAGTTGAATAAACGAATCTCCAAACAGCGGAAGACATTAAACTGAACAGAATAGCGCAATAAAAATTGAATGTCTTTTCGTTTAATATAATATTTTCCCGCACGACACAAAGATAATTTGAAACGAAAAGAAAATATACTTTAAAGTAGTATTTCTTTTTTGTTGTTTTTAATCTTTATACTTCCGGTTATGTATGGTGCAATTTTAATAAAAAATACAGCAGAAGAAAAAAATTTTTTTTTCAATAATATTAACCCTGAGAGACATCATATTTTCATTATGTGATGGTACTCAGCATATTATTAAAGCTATCATATTGTTTTCTACCAACATGCATAAGATTCGCCGCACTACAATGGCGATTTTCATTAAAAAAAATATTACGGAAAAGAAACATTTTTTTTTCAATAGTATTGACCCTGAGAGACATAATTTAAAAGGAATATTATCATTAAAAAAATTATACACATTGATTTAGAATGACCTGTGGAATTTCCATAGGTCCGCCTACTACATATATAAGATTTCATGAATATGGCCCTAAAATAGCATACTTTATTAACATGTTAAAATACATTGATATGTAAGTGTAATAAAACCAGTGTGGACATTTTAAATATATATTTAGCGAGTAAAATATTTTAAAAGAGGAGGTTTAGACTAACGAAAATGTTATTTCATACCTATGCATGGCGGACCATATTTCTATTTTAAGACCCTTCTTTCCGGCTTGAGAACAGAATTGAGCGACCAAAATTTAGTATGACTGTATATGGCTACAAAACCGATCCAGCAATGGACGAATGTAGAGAGGAGAACACTAGGATGGAGCACTGCCTTATCTGCCCTTCACTATATATATATATATATATATATATATATATATATATATATATATGTATATATGTATATATATGTATATATATGTATATATATACGTATATATATATGTATATATATGTATATATATATATATGCACATCTCATCGTATAAAGATTAGATCACTCTCTGGCTGACGTAAATAAACATTTAAAATTAAAATGTTCAGATTCAACGCTATTTCACGCGGTTAATGGTAGCCGAATGGATACGGTCTCCGCTAATCGAGCCAGAGATGTCTCGTGGTGCTGGATTCGAATCGTTCGGCTGGTGTTAATCGTGACACCCTGCACTGAAGAATCCCGAAAGGATGAAACACTAGTGTCTGTAGGTATTTAATTATTATAGCAAAAAAATAATTATATATATATATATATATATATATATATATATATATAATCATGAAATAAATAGTATAAGTTTACTAGACAAAGTCAAATGCAAGCTTCAGTCCCATATAAGTATGTATGTTATATTTATCCCAAGCAAATAAAAATGCTCGATACAACAGCAGGAAGTAGATTTTTATATTAGAGTCATAAATGAAAACTGTGAACAAAAAATTACATGTAAAATTCATTTTTCGACAGAATACCTCCAATAAGTAAAGACGGTTAAAAATATTTTTATTTTGCGGAGTTTCAAAGAATGAAAGATTCTTCTCTTCAGAGGAAAGAAACGAATTAGCAAACTGTATGAATAGCAGAGCAAAACATTGACTGGTTTTAGCATTTTATCAAATTGCATTTTATTATGGTGTTAATAAAATGCAAGATAGTGCTTGTAAAATGTTTGTCTAAGTAAATAAAAGAAACAGATAAAATGGGGAAAAAACGGACTGGGTGATTCCAAGGTGAGATATACTTTTGTAGATATCAACAGGCGAGGGAAGTAGGGATCTGCTTTCGGAGGTTTAACCAGTTACAAGAGATGATAATGACATTTAGTGATACTCCAATTCTTTTGTGGTCGCGATAAATTATCCAAAAAGCCGTTAAAGGATGAGGTTTAATCCGTAGTCGAGGAAATTCGAATAAATACAGGTTTCAAGTCTAAATTAGAGGTAACGATGCCAGCTTTAATGCTTGCATAAGCTCTTATGGATGAAATAAGGTTAAGAGCTACGATCAAGTTGTCTGGGGGAAAGGTGTTGCCACCGGCGACAGGTATGGGAAAAAACGGAAGAGAAAGATGGGACGAAGAAGACTTGTGCTATGATTAGAACTATGGTATTTACTATGACAATCATCCATATAAATCATATTCACACTGTCAACGATGTCAAGTATTTGGACTACGAATGGCTGATATAACGAAGATGTAATACACGCTGATAAATATACATTAATTCATGTTTCGATTTCCAACATGGATATACTTGCAGGCACTATTCGCATGGATAAGTATGCCACACACACACACACACACACACACACACACACACACATATATATATATATATATATATACATACATACATATATATATATAACATTTTTTTTATTTTATTATTTTTAAAACAGTAATCTACGTACACGCGTGTTTCAAGGTTTTTACGTCTCATCAGCGTAGTTTTACTGTTTCTAGGGATCGAACCTCAGACCATGTTTACCACAGTCCGCTGCCTTAACCGTTAGGCCATAATCCCTAGATTGATTATACTGTTTATTTTTATCGGTTATAAATTTAGATTTTGTTATTGTTATCGAGGCGGCGCCAATATTAACCGTATGTATCGCTTGAAAAATAACAACAATAAGAAAATCTAAATTTATAAGCGATAAAAATAAACAGTATAATCAATCTAGGTATTATGGCCTAACGGTTAAGGCACCGGACTGTGGTAAACATGGTCTGAGGTTCGATCCCTAGAAACAGTTAAACTACGCTGATGAGAGGTAAAAACCTTGAAACACGGGTGTACGTAGATTACTGTTTTAAAAATAATAAAATAAATAAAAATGCTATATACGTCCAAATTAAAAATGGCGACTTTCTAAGTAAATAAAAAATGAGCTCCGAGGCGGCGCCAATATTAACCGTATGTATCGCTTGAAAAATAACAACAATAACAAAATCTCTCTCTCTCTCTCTCTATATATATATATATATACGGTGTATATTTGTGTGTATATATATACCGTGTATATTTGTGTGTGTGTGTGTATGTGTGTATTGAGGTAGAGAGGGCTCCCGTAGGCCGTGGTGAAGGCAACCTTTCTAGGAGAAGCAAATCTCTGATTTAAAAAACCATAAAGCGGAAGACCAGTACCCGCATTAAGCTGGTCTGCAGTTTAATTTGTTGCTGGCTATCTTGCTCTTGCTTGTTGCTGGATCTCAACATTTTGAACCGAGAGAGAGACTTAGCTGTCGTACAAAGCTAAGACTCTGTAACATCATATTTGTATAGATACTCCCTCAGACATTTGGGCTCATGGATTTTAAATGTCTGAGGGAGTGGCACCCGTCTGACAAGACGTTGCAATCATCATATATATATATATATATATATATATATATATATATATATAATGTCATGCTGTGTACAAAGTTTCATTATTGCAATTCTGACTGGGAAACCAGTCTTATGTTTATAATTGAAAGTGAGAAATGAAACAAAAATAATATGGGCGGCCAGTTTTCGTAAACTGGATCAAGGGATTTCCTTTTTTACTAATAAAATCAAGTGAAATAGGATACGATAGGCGTAAATTCAAATCGGAGACGATGCGTTTAAAATATAGCGATATAATGTATTAGAAACAAAAACAAACAAAAAACGGGATAAACTAAATGTACATATATATATATATATATATATATATATATATATATCGA
Organism: Euprymna scolopes; assembly: GCF_053919585.1. NCBI lineage: Eukaryota > Metazoa > Mollusca > Cephalopoda > Sepiida > Sepiolidae > Euprymna > Euprymna scolopes. Next base: position 124,993,808 of record NC_136493.1, on the reverse strand, counting down.
TACGTATCATATCATCTAGACTGATCACGTTCAAACCTAAGAGACATTCTATCTGCTCGCAGAGAGAAGGCTGCTTCAAGTGAACGTAAATAGTCCTCAAGGTCTTCAGGTGATAGGTCGAATGAGCATGACTCAGAATAGTGAATGAATCGGTGCCAATGTGCGTGGCATGTGTCATCAAAATCGGTGAAATCACCTATTTTTTAAGCAAATCAGTTGATTTCCTGCTCTAACTGGGGGCTATTTATTTCGAACACGTCCTTGCTCATCAGAAAACTACTGCCGATTCATGCTTGTGCGATGATCACCATTCTAAAATGCACTTGTGCTCTTAGGCTGTATAAGGGTGTTAGTTTTGGTCAAAATCGGACTGTTCCTTCTATACTTGGATGTCTTTTGATTATTACTTTCCGATACTTATCGGAGGCATATCTATACAAAACTTATGCACGAATATTTTTTTTTTAAATCATCCCAACTGTTTCGCAGTGCACAGGGAACAAACAAACACAGACAAATAAACTTATATATATATATATATATATATATATATATATATATATATATATATATATATATATATATATATATATTGTAGCAAAAGTGCCCGTCGTTGACTGGGTTCAAAAACAGCCTACAGAAAATGGACTCTGATTTATGAAAGTGTTATAGGTTATGAAAAGGAAGGGTTGTAAAGAGATAGCTTCGAATTTGGGGGTATCAAAACCAAAGCAAAATATTATGAAAGTAAAAATAAAATAGATAAACCCCATAATTTATTATACCATACCTGTTCACACTGAAACACTTATCACAATATTCTGTGGATTTATATTAAAAAAACCTTCTTAAACTTTGTGACATATTTCCATTCTATGGAGGTCAGGCGCGAACGAACACCCCATAATTTCATTATACCATATTTCTTCAAGCTGAAACATAATTATCAAAGTATACTTACGCAGATAGATATGAAAAGTCTTTATTAAAGGGTGTGCCTATTTCCATTCTATGGAGACCAGGCGCGAGCGTAGACCCCACAATTTTACTATACCATCCCTATTTAAGTTAAAACATACTTATCAAAGTATTATTATGTAAATCTATATGAAAAACACTTGTAAACTTTTTTTTTAAATTTTTTATTTCCATACTTTGTGGATCAGGTGCGTACGCAGACCCCACAATTTTAATGAATCACCATTATGCCAGATCAAACATATCATTTCCTGTGTCTCGATACATCTTCTATCATTATATGTGATCAGTTTTCTATAATAGTCAACCAAATAGGAGCCTATTCGTGACCAGACACACACACGTTCAGCTTATATATATAGATAAAGATATATGAATATAGATATATATCTATAGATATAGACATATAAAAAATCTTGACAAATATCACAAAATATTTAAACGTATTTCTGTTTACCGTATGTAAATTATATAGGTGTAAATTATATATATATATATATGTATATGTGTGTGTATGTGTGTGTGTGTGTGTGTGTGTGTGTGTGGTAAATAACATACTTTCGGAGTGCATAGGGAAATAGCTCACAAGAACGGACAAAGTAACTTATATATATGTATGTGTGTATGTGTGTGCGTGTGTGTGTATGTGTGTGCGTGTGTGTGTAGTAAACAGCAATACTTTTCATGATTTGACACAATGCGCAAAACTGCAATGAAGATGTGATATTTAGGAAGATCTTTTTCGAATACAGAGCAAGACTAAAGTATGAAATTAAGTTGCTCTTTTCATCTCTCTTTCTCTTTCTCTCTCTCTCTCGCTCTCTCTCTCGCTCTCTCTCTCTCTGCCCGAATGTTTTTTTTTGTATAAGGTTGGTACAAACGCATCTGCGTTTATTATTAGTCATTAAAGACAAGGGTGCAAGAAACATGTATCACATGAAGCATCTCTAACCAATGACCTTAGGGTCAGGATCAAAGTGTAGTATCTGTTCTTCAGATGCTGCACTTAAGATAATTTGTACCAGTCAATGGAGGGGAAACCCTCTATACTGGGACAATTATTATTTTTGGTAACCAGAGTGCCCCCTTTTTGCCTACTTTTAGGGGAGCTGGTTTTTACCTCACATTAAAAACGGCCTTGTGCCTAATTTGCTCAGTGGGGGAGCAAATAAATACCATCTCTAACCAATGATGTATTTCGTTCATTCGCGCAAAATCAACGACAAGCTAAAAGACCGATATCATTACGTATTTTTTTCAGAATCGCTGAAAATGACCAAGGACACTGTTTATCTCTTTCAAATTAAAGAAAATATTATAAATATTAAGATGATAAACAATTAATAAATTCATAAATACAAAGAATTTTATTGCGAATGAATCCTTCCTGATTTACTGTAATTAAAATGAACACTCTACTATTTACGTTAATATTTTAAATGACTATTCTTTCTTTTTAATTTGAAATTTGTCAAAACATGTGACTATGATACTATGATACACTTTCGCTGCAAAAAATACACAAATAGTTGAAAGTTGTTTATTTAACGATTTTTGTACCTTGGCTTTTAATATAAAATACTGAAAAATATTTTAAAAACTAGATTTTTAGCGAATAAAAACGTTATAGCATGTTAATTTATGAATAAGTGTTTTATACTTATTTATATTAATGGTTAACTATTGTTAATTATATTTATTTATATTAATAGTTAACTATTGTTAATTATACTTATTTATATTAATGGTAAACTATTGTTAATTATACTTATTTATATTGATGGTAAACTATTGTTAATTATAGTTATTTATATTGATGGTTAACTATTGTTAATTATAGTTATTTTTATTAATGGTTAACTATTGTTAATTATACTTATTTATATTAATAGTTAACTATTGTTAATTATAGTTATTTATATTAATAGTAAACTATTGTTAATTATAGTTATTTATATTAATGGTTAACTATTGTTAATTATACTTATTTATATTAATGGTAAACTATTGTTAATTATACTTATTTATATTAATAGTTAACTATTGTTAATTATACTTATTTATATTGATGGGTAACTATTGTTAATTACACTTATTTATATTGATGGTTAACTATTGTTAATTATACTTATTTATATTAATGGTAAACTATTGTTAATTATACTTATTTATATTAATAGTTAACTATTGTTAATTATACTTATTTATATTGATGGGTAACTATTGTTAATTACACTTATTTATATTGATGGTTAACTATTGTTAATTATAGTTATTTTTATTAATGGTTAACTATTGTTAATTATACTTATTTATATTAATAGTTAACTATTGTTAATTATACTTATTTATATTAATAGTAAACTATTGTTAATTATAGTTATTTATATTAATGGTTAACTATTGTTAATTATACTTATTTATATTAATGGTAAACTATTGTTAATTATACTTATTTATATTGATGGTAAACTATTGTTAATTATAGTTATTTATATTAATGGTAAACTATTGTTAATTATACTTATTTATATTAATGGTAAACTATTGTTAATTATACTTATTTATATTAATAGTTAACTATTGTTGAAATTCATGATGCCTAATGAATGTAAACCATATTGTAAAATAAATCTTTTCGAAGCCAATTTTGATATTTGTAACTGTTTAATTATTTTCCACCTACATTGTTTCAACATTTGAAAAAAAAAGTGTGTAATCTTCCAAACTACGACGGCCATTCCCAAAGTAAATTCTTCAATTTTCCATTCGGTCCAAATTGCTCAAAGGGAATCAAACATTGCATTGTTATGATGACTGAACTCATGCATTCATGATCTGAAAGTTTCATCTCTCTGTGGCAGATAGTGACTATGTGAGACTTTGAGAAAACAACCCATACTATGAACGTGCATCAAAAGTGATACGTGATTGCATTTCTCCATGAAAAAATTGAACCAATCAACATTCACCGGCGCCTTTTAAACCGATGCCGTTGATGTCAACACAGTTAGGAGATAAGTCCGTTTATTTCAGAGAGTTACAGGACTGAGTGACAAAGCCCGTTCTGGACTTTTACGACCGATGCATCGTTCATTCCTTGGCAAAAATTCATGACAATAATGGTATCTACGTAGAAAAATAAATTTTGGGGCATAAAAGTTTGCTCGTAAGACTCCGGATTTTGTAGGACTTGAACGTTTTAGGTTTTTGATTTTTAAAAAGTAGAAGAACTAATTTTTGGAACGAATCTCGTATAATGACTGTTTAATATATTCCCGCAAGCATTTCATAAAATTGATCTATTAAAAAAATCTCTCACAATAATCAGAATTCATTATTGCATGATGTTGGACAAAAATAAATTAAGTAATAAATCATTTTTATAAATCAAGAGTCACCAACACTCAACTGTTATTCTTAGAGGAATTGCTTTTAACCTCGTGTGTGAATTTCAGATCGAGAGGAGAAAATCAGTTTTTAAAAGTTGAATAAACGAATCTCAAAACAGCGCAAGACATGAAACCGAATAGAATAGGACTGACGTAATAAAAATTGATTTCTATTTCCTAGAATTTTTATTCGTTAAATGTAATATTTTCTCAGGGCTGCGTCACATGACACAAAGATCATTTGAAACACGAAGAAAATATGTTTTTTTTTTTTTATATTTATTTTAAGATTGGTTGGCGGATCTTACAGTAATTCTATCTTTATATTTGCTCTTTTTTTTTCTTCATGCCAATGCTACTGTCAGTCTATACGACATAATGTCAGTGATACACTGGCTTTTGTTAGATCACTAAAGTTAAGCATCGTTGAGTCTGGTCACTAGTGAAATGGGCGATCATTTTGGAATACTGGAGTGCTGAGTGTGCCCTCTATTAATCTTGACGTTGCTCTCAGTCATCCTGAATTCAAGCGGTGCTGATTCCAAATGATGAGATGGCTATCGTCTTTTCGAACGACGAATAGCCATCATCATTTTAATCATCGCCAGTGATAGTATTAATAGTTTATTTTTACTCGCTAAGTGTTATCAAACAGATTGTTCATAGTGATCTTTTACTGGTAAAAATTGATTTTTCATGAAATCAGCGTGACAACAAGTCAGATTTCTAGTATTCTTCGCTTCTTTAAATTGCTATTCCAACATAATATGCGTGCTCACAGCTGTCATTAACCATAAATCTATCCGAATTTTGACTGAGAATAAATGCCCCCTTTTCACCAAACTTTCACGAAAAACTCTCGATTAGCTACAATCACTGTCAACAATTTCGATTTCCGGGCCTTGATAAGTGGTGGCCCCCTTAAAAAAAAAGCGTAAAAAAAAGTTTATAACGATTGCTGAGACTAACTGGGAATAAGATTATTGAATAAATCTGAAACATATTTTTTTATTTCAGGAAAGAATACCGTACAATCTAAATAAAAGGTTGTTTATAACCTACACCGAACTCCTTAGAAATTTTAATGGCGTAATAAGTATATTTCATATCTTTTTGCACACATAACATACATATCGTCGTTTTATACTTGATATATTATAATATCTCTGTGTATAAAGAGCGCTAGATTTGAAATACACTACGCCATTCATAATTAAAACGTGATTAGTTGACTTGCTATCACTTGACCCTGTTGTTACAAAATAAAAATCAACATTTTTTTTAAGTCATGCTACGAATAAATGTCTCACTGACAGACAGAATATAATATTTCTAAACAATATTCATCTCCAGCGTAAGATTTTTTTTGCAAGGATTAACATAATGTAACAGAGCGCTGACGCGCGTATCGCATCTGTATGCAAATGACTGAGACGTGTGCGAGATGACGTCACGGCAAGGAAGAAAGAAAAGGGTTATCGAAAGAAAAACATGGGCGCTAACCGGGAATCACGTTCAAGAGGATCATGATCACGTTAGAGATGTGGTTGATGTCACAGCCGTAATGAGGTCACGCGTAGCGAGATAATGAGGAATTAACGTATTTTTTCAAACCTTAAACAGCGAGTTCAATTGGTTTCCTATTCCGTGTTATTGTCTCCTTTGCGACAGAGTCTACAACATATTGGGTCTACAGGTTCCTACATGTGTAAACGTGTGGAACGTTACAATAAATTCATAAAAAAAGTAGATTTTGAACTTTGTTTAGGCAACAAAGAGCTAAGTTTGAAATCGTATATTATACGCAGAGCATATTATATAAGAGTCACTAGTCTTATCACACCGCGCCCTATTCTGCCTTGGCAGAGTTCAAAGCCGGCGTCGAAACCTAATAGTTGATACTCTTTTCTCTTCCCTACAACTTCTTTCTGACAGAAAAGACGTCGTTAGCCTGTATCTACTCAATCGTTATTTTCATGGAAAGGGCTAGACTGAAGTCTAATCTATAGTTCCATTTGCCAAACTTTCACAAAACACTCGACTACCTGCAACCACTATAAACCATGTGTATGTCTTTATTGCAAGTTTTTTTTTTTAATTTTGTAAATTGCTATAAAAGGCAGAGAAGTGAAATTCGACAGCCTGAAAGAGCATAATAAGGTGCCTTATTTCTCTGAATTTTGCAGAATTCGAACAAATATTTTTAAAATTATGCTAATTTTTCTTTTTATTCTGGTAATTTAAAGTGTGTATAATTTTATTACAGGTCTCCCAAAATGCCTAGAAAGGGTCGATTTACAGCTAGTGAGAATGAACGTGTTGCAGGTTAATCACTCGTAGATCCAGCCAAGGAGCTTAGAAGCGACTGAAGAAGATTGTATTCATTCGTTGAAAATTCAAACATCAAACTAAGGAAAGACAAAAACACAAGAAAGTCAGTTTCTGCTCGTGATGGTAGAAAAAAGCGCCGTCAACTTATAAATGTGCTGCTATATTTGACAAGGATTGAATACCTTCCTTGTCTAGAAAGATACACTGCAATGTCTTAAGTGAAATTAAAAGAAGCATTAAACCCATAGCAAGACTTGTTTTAAACCAGAAATATAAGGAAAAACGTTTGAGATGGGCTCAGAAATACATGAAAACCAGCTTTGAAAATGTTCTTTTCACCAATGAGGCCAGAGAAACCCTTGATGAACCAGATGGGTGGGCCAAAGTTTGGAGTCCTCTTGGATTTCCTACCCCTCGCTGATTCTGTCCTTAACAGGGAGGTGGATGTGTCATGTTTTGGCTGAAATAACGTGCGATGAATTTATTGAACCATTGAATCAGGTGTCAAACTGACAAGGCAGTCTTATATTTTATTTTTAAATGAGCATTTGTAACCATGGCTTGGTGCCCTTTCATTGGCGTGCCACCGTAAATTGATTTTTATACACGAAAATGCGCTATCCTACTCGGCCAAGGCTACGACATCCTACCTTAAGTCATTAGGCATTACTGGAGAAAAATTGATGATATGGCCAGCTTTTTTCTCCCGATATATAAACCGAATTGAGCAATTCTGATCAATAATAAAGATGAAAGTTTATGAAGGAGTTGTTCAATTCTCGTCGAAGGAGAAAGATTTTGGAAGTTTCCTATAGTATCAGATGATCTCCAATCCGACAAATGACATCATCAGTTGACAAGAGGCTATTCAAAGTAGTTTTGAAACATGGAGCATGAAGCTATGTTGATTAACAAAATGATGTAAAATTCGTTCTTGTTCTTGGTGAATCTTGTTACTGTATATGTTCTTTATTTTATATAAATAGAAATGTGAAGTTAAAATATTGTTTTATTGCGGAAAATATACATTTTTATACATTTATAATAAAGTGATGCGCACTTAAAATTACCAGAAAAAAGAACAATTAGCATAAGTTTCAAAATATTTGTTCAAATTCCACAAAAATCGCGGAAATAAGGTACCTTGTTATGCGCTTCCAATGTACAAAATTTTACTTCTCTGCATTTTATAGCAATTTCCAAATTAAAAAAATATATACTGACCTGAAATGAAGCGATACACAGGGTTTATATGATTTCTTACTCTCGATCTGTGCCTAAATTAAAACGCAGATTCCATGAACAAATATTATTTCGAGGACTGTCCGCCTGTGTAACACTATTCTGCTGGCCTACATCTGGTTGAATACAACTTGGTAGTTATCAAATCCAATGTAAACAGGTTCTTGTTGAACCGTCCTTTATAAATAATCAAATTCTACCCAATTTACACTATTAATAATTACTGCACTAACACCTTACATTCATTAACCCTTATCCTTGAGTGGACTTCGGCCCTTGATAAGTGATGACTCTCAAACAAAAAAATACTGTTTTGTCTCTCGGCGGACATCCATTATATGGAAAAATAATTTCTATCGCTAAATGTACATATTTAATGGACGGTATCTAATAAGCATATTCGTTTATGTTCTTATTCTCAACTGTAATATTCTAACATTTTATTTTAGCCATATTCCTTTTTTTGTTTTTTTTATTTGAACACATTGTCTTTACATACGTCCACGCATCATCATAAGAGGATCCGTCTGTCGGTCCATGTGTTTAGTTAACTTTTGAAATTTTGGACCTTATGCAGTGAACTACCCGTTTTTCCGTGATGTTGCTTCGTCATATTCCGGCGGCTTTCGTAAACTGCAAAAATATGCTGAGCGCTGATAATATTTTAAAATACAGTGAAATGATATGAATTTAGCTGCTATAATAGTTTGTCAGGGTTGTGTACGTTTAAGAGATACAAGTGCAATGAGTTCGTCAATCTACATTCCATTAAAGCCATTGCTCCCAGGTCCACTCTGGCCCGGAGTGGCAGTACCTGTTAGGGTTCCAACTATGGGTTAAATCGAAACCGACTTGAAAAAAAATATATATATTCTATTAAATGTTTTTCTTCAAAACCACTGGATTTGGCATTAAATAACCTGAAAAGGGTTGATATGCCGTAAAACAAAAACAACTAACCAACACTCCATTAAAGTAGTTGTAAAACAAACGCAAAATGCAACATTGTACCGATGGGAACGGAGTTCGAATTTGACTGATAGTACGAAATCTATTAGGTTCGAGACTCTTTTTGGTCTCTGTCTAAGGGGCATCAGTCCAAATGTGACAACGATATTCCGTACATATCGGATGGTGGCTTGGTAGAGATAAAAGATATTCTCACATACGTAATTTAGAAACATATTTTTCATTATCTCTAGACTCCCATATTAAATGGATGCGTAGAAACATATTCATTTTTCTTTCTTATTACTCTAATTTTCTCCGCGTTTTATTTCGGCCATCGTTCACTTTTGCTTTTATAAAGCAGTCATAAAGCTCTTACACTCAAATAAAGAACACTTATCATAACGTCACGATTTCAATAATGCAGAAAAAAACAACAACTGCAGAAGTCCATTCATGTTTCAGATGTAACTCTGTCTTTTAATTGTAATTGTCAGGAATAAGAAAATTGATAAGTTCAGACGGAGAAGAAGATAGCGCAGTTGAAAAGTTTCAACGTTTCCACGTCCTGAGATTGTAAACACAACGGAAAGCAGCCGCGCCATGAATACTTCTTTCCATATTGACTATTGAATAGAAAATTTAGAACTAACACTTTGCTATATATTCAGATTCAAATGATCATATTCGATTGTCTAATGTATTACTTAAACATTTTTTTTAAGATGCATATAAGATTATGTACTAAAACGTTGATTAATACATGCTTTACTTTTTCATTTTCTATGATGCTCAAATGTTATCTCCATATATATATATATATATATATATATATATATATATATATATATATATATATATATACTTCGGAATAGTTTTTATTTAACAATCAGTGGTTTTGTAAACGTGAGATTGTTGGTATACAAAATATTACTGGCATTAATATTCTATAAGTTATCCCATCTAAACAAGAATTGCTCGATATGCAAGATAGAGCAAATAAATTAAATTGTAATTCAATGAATTTCAAAAAAAAATTCAACAAAAACATTCATATCCTTTTTCTACAAATACTCCTGCTAAAGGACTTCTGATAAACGTATTATTTTCACTTTGACTTTCCATGTCTCACTGACTTTAGCAAATAGGGTGCATACCTTTATAACTATTTGCTAATATTTTCACTCCTCTGATGAGATGGTAGACATCGAAACCCTATAGGTTAAGGAGATAAACTTTCTAAAACATTCTTTGTCTTGCTTAGAATAATAAAAATTCTTTGATATGAAACTCAACCAATTCATTTCATTTCAATGAGAGTTTTTTGAAATTCATTGAATTACAATTTAATATATATATATATATTTATATATATATATATATAAATATATATAT